>NC_139080.1:26398470-26658215 GCF_965140915.1 Aythya marila | reverse complement strand
CCTCTTCCCTTCCCTTCCCTTCCCTTCCCTTCCCTTCCCTTCCCTTCCTTCCCTTCCCTTCCCTTCCCTTCCCTTCCCATCCCTTCCCTTCCCTTCCCCTTCCCTTCCCTTCCCTTCCCTTCCCTTCCCTTCCCTTCCCTCCCTCCCTTCCCTTCCCTTTCCTTTCCCTTCCCTTCCCTTCCCTTCCCTTCCCTTCCCTTCCCTTCCCTTCCTTCCCTTCCCTTCCCTTCCCTTCCCTCCTTCCCTTCCCTTCCCTCTCTTCCTTCCTCTCTTCTCTTCTCTTCTCTTCTCTTCTCTTCTCTTCTCTTCTCTTCCTCTTCTCTTCCTCTTCTCTTTCTTCTCTTCTCTTCTCTTCTCTTCTTTTTTTTCTTTTCTTTTCTTTTTCTTTTCTTTTCTTTTCTTTTCTTTTCTTTTCTTTTCTTTTCTTTTCTTTTCTTTTCTTTTCTTTTCTTTTCTTTTCTTTTCTTTTCTTTTCTTTTCTTTTCTTCACACAGTTACAGTTGTAAAATTACCAGTTCAGTAGCTGAGTTGTTTTCTGTTTTCAAGACACTTTCTATTTTGTCATACCAAGCCTACAACAGTCCTCAGGAGGCTGTCTCATAATGGTGTAATGCTACTCCCCTGGCCATAATAGATGGCAGAATAAGTGTTCCCTTCAACTAAATATGACTTTAGGTCTACAAATGCTAAGAGAAGAAAGAGGTATGCAGTGCTTATTTGTATGCTGGTATCTGCAACACTCAGCACCTCAAATTACTGGACACACATGAAGATAGCAGCAAACAGAAGATGCCAATTAATAACAAATTGATTTTCCTCTATGGCCCTGAATGTTTGTTGGTTTTTTTTGGTGCTTTTCAAGTGTAAAATCTAGAAGGACTCTAGAATCAATTCTGCCCAGATAACATGTTGAGTATAACTGTTCTTGTCCATGCTGAGGGCAATATCTTGTTAACAAGTATCTTAACAAATTTTAGCATAATGTGTTAGCTAATTACAGATAAGCCCTGGGCATAAGCAGTCTGGGTAATCTAAGCAAGGGAAAGAATAGTGCCTTTCAAAGAATGAGCTGACAGAACAAGCAGTGAAAATTTAACTTCATCCAAAAGAGACTCAGTACCAGCTCCTATGCTGCAAGGCACAACACTTTCAAATGCTTATTGATTTTCCTTGATTTTCCTTTAGCTAGGAACACTGAGGGACTGACGGTTCAGTCACATTGTTTAGACTTAGAATTGGGAACATATACAGGTATACAGGAACCATTTCAGATCTGATTTTTAAACTTAAGTTCTACCTTAAAAATGGCTAGTTTGTTTTTTTTGTGGCGGTGGTGGTGTTTTTTTTTGTTGTTGTTGTTTTTTTGTGTGTGTGTTTTGTCTTTTTTTTTTTTTTCCCTGTTGTCTCCCTCCCTCCCCCCATCAGTTCACTTGAAAGGCTATTAAAAGACCTCACTTTTTTGCTAGCTACAAACCTTTTAACTTCCAGCTTAATCCTATTAAACCAGGACAGCTGTGCTTCAGCTAACATGAAATTTTGCGTTCATAGAAACTGTTGACAAAACTCCCACTGACCTCAGTAGGACACATATTGTTTGTGCAGACTTGCAGTATATTAATACTAATTTGCATATGTATGAATCCAGAAATAAACATTTGAAAAAAGACTGTAAAATAGTGCACCCAAAATGCATTTTAGAATTGTTAGTTGAATTTATATTGACTTTCCCCAGAGATGCACATCAAAGTCTCAGTGCCAGTCAGCTTTATTGTTCACTCATGCTAGGAAGAGTTATTATTCAACACTCCAAATTCCTCACTTTTAAGACCATTATATAAATCGACAACACATAAAATATCAGTCCTTTCCAAAACATTTATTACCTCCTCTTATAAAAGAGAGCTATAAACAAAAAGAATGAGAGTTACATTCTAAAGGCTGATTTAAAATGGTGAATAAATCACTCTTTGCTTTCATTTTTAATTGTTGAACAAGAGGGATATGCTTTTGCAAAGTCAATGCACCTTTTTGTGCTTAGATCTCAGTGTTTTGTACAATTAACAATCCAACCAAATATAAAACAGATCTTGAGCGTGAGAGATGCTGAATACTTTCACCTCTCTCTCCCCATAATTTGCTGAGATCACATGTATTTTACATGATTGTCTCTTTGTTTCTAAAAATTTGGTAAATTTTTGCCTTGCCTTAGTGAGTAACTTGCTCCTTGTCCTTTTTGTGGAGAGCTCTTTACCTTGACCATTCTTGTTGGTCACACAAGGCAATGGGAGATTGTGTCTCCAGACAGAATTGCCTAGATTTCAGGTGGCCTTTTAAATACTGTGACTTTAATCCTTTTAAAGAGGCCTGTACACTTTGTTGCTCCGAAAACATACTGAAGAAACAGCCCTGATATCTGAAGCACCCTGTTTGTTGTAATACTTGTACTTTTTCAGTCACAGAAGCAGCACTGTGTAGGCAGTGCTGTGAAAATCCCCTGTTACTGAACAAGACGGCTGCTGGGGTAGGTCTGCAGAGCAAGGTAATCAGCTGCATGAATGCTCTCTGCCACCCACGTTGGAGGGGCTGGAGTCCACCCAACCCTGCGTACTTCTGGAATGAGAACGTGTGCTCACCTGCATGTGTGCATGTGGATGTGATTTGTATCTTGTCGTGATACAACCAACACATGGAGAATGGCATCAGTTCTCAGACAGTTCAGGTTTTGATGAGATGTCCTCTAATGTGTCATCTTTGACAAGAGGCAAGAAGTAGGCTGCTTGCTATCCTGATACATATATTTGTTGCACTCTGTGACTATAAAGGGAAGCCAGGACAGCTAGCTGAGATGAAGACATATACATTGGAAACATCAAAGGTTGGGCACACTATAGTTGACAGGTGTGAGTTTCATACTTCAGAATGCTTCACAACTGAATCAGTGAAGAAAATCATTCATTGCTCCCTTACAAAGTACACCTGTCCACAGAGAAGAAAAATCTTTAACTTTATACTGCATTTGTTAATAAGAGCAGTACTCTAATAACCATTAACATAGGTATTTCAATCCTTAATTTTTTATTTGCGGTATTCACAGACCACAGGAGTTCACTTTTATTCGCAATATATTTTCTATGCCTGTGGTTAAATTTATATCTGGCAACAATATTTTCCCTTGTTTCCTCTTCAGAGCATTGTAAAAAGGCCATGTTTGTTCATTTTGGGTTCTGTGCAAATAAGATTTATGCATATGAGAAAGACCTGTTCTCAATAGCAAGTATCTATCGAAAAGAAGTCAAAATACCATAATCCATACTATTCCCTCTGTCAATCATTACCATGACTCTACATATAGTAATGCAGTTGTCTCCTCCAGAAAACCAGCTTTCTGAAGTCGGGTATTTACTGTTGTTTGGTTCTTTCTGGTGAGTCTGGCCCACCTGGAATTAACATAAAATCAAAGGAACAAGGATCAGGTCTTTAAAAGTAATTTGGAGCCCAGCAGTGCTGTTGGTGATATTTGGGAAAAATCATAAATAAATAATTACACAAACATTAACTTCCTGTGTTCATACTTCACTCTTTCCTATCTAAGCTGAACTTAGGCTCTATGTACCAGGCACTACCATTTCAATGCTAAATTTGGCAAGTACATGATTTAGGTATTAAAAAAAAAAAAAAAAAAAAAAAAAAAGCAGACTTGAAAATACATGTATAGTGTCTTTCTAGCATTAGGCTGAAGGCCTCGAGTGAAAATCCCTAACAAAGTGGGCAGAGTGAAGCAAGCCTTTCCACGGCTGATGAGGTAGCTCCTGGAGACCATCCGGAGAAGCTCTGCACAGATGCCTGCCAGGGCGGGAGCAGGCTGCCTTCTCTGCAGCGACAAAGCACGCTGACGTTCAGCACGAGAGGAAGCAAGTCTCTCTAATTAAGAGGCCTTGGCATAGGTTCAGATGTTGTCATGCCTGTGACTTGATAGGTTTAGAGGAAATATATATCTGAAAGGAAGATCTGTCTGCAATGATTGAGTTATACTGCAGTTAAAAGCAGAACAGATGTATAAGCAGAAGTGATGGTGTCACTGAGAATCAGTTACATATCCTATGGGAAAACCTTCATTTGTTGAATAAGGACAATATGCTACACTGCACACATATCCTCCTATAAATGTAATCCATTTTTCTTGCTCTTAAAGCATGTGTGACAGCTGTTCTGTCCAGAAGCAAAACGACATTTTATATCAAACGATATTTATATCAAAATAATCAATTTTTGATTTTTTTTTTCTCTTAACCAATTTTGATATAACATTAAAAGAAAAGATTAATATGCAATAGAGATCTACAGATATTGTCAGTCAGCCTTGCAATTGGAAATGCTTTGGAGTTTTCTGCAAACTCATTGCATTTTCATACCTTTCTGCATTTTCTGGTTCTGCCAGAAGAAAAGACTTCATATATGGTTTGTCCAGAGACAAGGTGGAACAATCTCAAGAAAAACTTGCTCAGGAAAAAAACATAGACAAAAAAGGTGTGGTTGGTCTATTTTAGACAGACATCCCAGTTAAAAATGAACCAGAACAAGATGTATATAGTTAAGCTTGTAAGCCAGCATCTTGGCTGAAATACCCAAGTACTCCCAGTGCTTGCTGGTGTGCTGCACCTTCGCTTCACTACTTGAAAGCTGCATAAAAACAGGTGAATACCAGTTCCACATGAAGCCTGTAACCTTCTCCTCCCACCCCATTCTCCTTGCCTTTGCCTAGGATTGAGGAAGAGCTCTGCTCCCTCCTCTGGAGACTTCCCTTTCTCCCTCCCTGTTCTCCAGGGGATGGTAGTCACAGGCCATCTGATGAATAGTAATGGGCCATCACTCTGATCCTCTCCTCTTTGGACCCCACTCCCTGAACTCAGGCAGCCCCTGTATCTCATAAGCCTCACTTTATGTCTCCGTACTTACCATATGGTCCAGGACTTATCCTGTCCAGCTGGGAAGAAAAACCACACCACAGACAGGGCACAGGTGACTCTTAAAATAAACATATAAATAAATAAATAAATAAATAAATAAATAAATAAATAAATAAATAAATAAATAAATAAATGATACCACATTAGCTTCTCAGTGAATTCCTACATGTGTGCTGTGGGTTCCTGCTACTAGTTGCTGAAAGGCATGTCATCAGGGTATCTCAGCCATCAGCTTACTGCTCTTCAGATAAATTGTGAATGCTTGTGAAATGGTTACCATGTCCTGTGGAAGAGAGTCAGAGAATTAATACCTTGAAGAAGTCCAATTTTTCTGTTCCTTTTGGACCAAAGCCAAGACTATTGAAAGCATTTTTATTATTATCTTTTTAAAGGAGATGTTGTTCACTGGATCAGAAAAAATTTACTTGAGAGCTGTCACATGAATTGAGAGATGAAGTCCATGATCCATAAAAATTGTATTGATAAAAAATGGAACACCTCTTGCAGGGGCATGGGTAAGAACCCCACCACCAAATACGTTATTGCCCAGTAATGAAGCCACTTGTGTGGATTGTGGTAGAAAGGACATGAGAAAAATTTGTTTCTCTTACAGATACCTTGCCTGTCAGCAGTGGAATGTAACCTCACACAAAGTTTTCATCTCAACAAAACATACTTTTTTTTTTTTTTAATATAAAAATCTTTTTATAGGGAAATTCCCAACCAGCTCAATTTCTAATTTTATCTCCTGGGAATCCATTTACCAGGTGCATACAAGAACTGGGAACATTTCCTTTTTGGCCAGCTACCCTTACTTGTGCTGGCTGCAAGCCACGCAGGTGAGCTTCAGCTGTTGTTATCTAAGCTATGAAACACTTCAGAAAAAGAGAGAAAGATACAGAACGATATCCCTATCATCAGTGAGCCAGAGTCAGAAGTTTCAGCTGTTGGTATCAACAGGCAAAATTTAATGGTGTTTTCAAGACTTTCACATTTATAGACTTTGTTTAGTTACTAAAATCTTTGCTGAAGTGTAGCATTGCAGCAGCAGTTATATTTGTCATAATGACACTTCTCCATCTGGTGAGAAATATTCTTTTGTATGATAACACACACATTTTATCTATTTATTGATCAAAAAAAGAGATTCTTAATGCAAATGAGGAACTAAGTATTATACTCACTGTTCAAGTGTGCCATAAAAAATCCAATCTTTTCCTCATGAAAGCAGTTTAAATTGTGCTGCAGGATGCTTCTAAAAGCTCTAGAAATAGATTTCTAAAATCATCATGTTTCTTATCCTTTCAGAGTTTCAAAGATAAAAAGCCCCCTTTGTCACCAATGTTTTGGTCAATATAAATCTGAATATTGTGCATTTCTGAGAAATGGATCCTTTTGTCATGCACCTCCAGGCGACAAATAGAGCAGGAATGTGCTGTGCACTTTATGGGCTCCAAGGTAACTTCATTGTTCTGGTCAGTGGACGGATGACCAAATGCCCTTTGCAAATAACAAGTACCAAGGCCCAGCACAGTGGATTCACTTTGCAGTGCTGGTGTCCCTGTTTCAGGTAGGTAGTTTACATACATTGCATAACAGAATAGAAATATTTTGCATGATAAACGTTGCTGGAGCCATTTTGACCTTTTTCTTGCATAGAAGAACCAACAATGGAATTTTTTCATCTTGACTGCAGTTTTAGAGATTAACGTAGGTCATGAGAACTCTTGCAGTTCCTGAAAAATCTAGCAAAAATGTCTTTATGTCACATGCTGATTGTGGGACAATAAATATTCTACATGCATTAAATGCAACAGAACAGAACATGCCACGTTATGCCAGTGCATCTGGCCCAACCTTCTGATACAATGTGAATGATAGATAGACTTGTATTTGCTATTTGAGATACAGTCTTCACAAAAACATCACACAATTGCCTCCTCGTGAAATTATTTACAAAATCTGATCTCCTTATTCTTGCCTTTGAATAGCCTGAAGCGGAGGAACTCTTACATGACACAGGAAAGTCACACCATCCATCGTGGGAATGCATTATTAACTGCCTCCTTTCTGGAAGTTCTGCTAATATCTTGACATCATCCATTCTTTGGTCTGGATTGTTTTCACTAATTAAAGAGACAGAAACTCTGGGGGGACTGGTTTCAGCTACGCTTACATTGTTTACTCTCTCTCTAGAGGTTTCTGACTTTTTTGCTTTTTATGGCAATCTACCCTGTGTTGTCAGCATAGTAAGTTTAACCCAGCAGTCATACCTGTACTTCTGTAATACCCAAATCTGTGCTCTGTACACCAATTAACTAGTTTCCAAATAAATCTCAGCCTTGCCTGACTTTCTTCTTCATTATCTTTGTAACCATAGTTTTCAGTGATAGACATTTTGTCTTTTCTTATTGTGTGAAGGCAGAAATAGAGGTTTCAGATGTAGAAGTCTATCGGCTGTTCTAATCTGGTAGATAAACATAAAACCAGCAATGGATGGAACGTGCAGCTGAAAGACATACATAATGGAGCTTCAGTTCCACTCTGAAGGCTATAGAGCCTGTGACTGATTCATACGTTCACTGCTATGGCCTGTCCCCACTGTAAAAATATTCTACTGAAACTTGCTAGGAGATTTGTTTCTGCTGGATTAGCTGTTTTCCTTTCCATCTTCAGTAGCACTAGATTTTCGGTGTTAAGTTTTCTCATCAACAAATTGACTTTACATGAGAAATGTCTTTGTCATCAATAATAATGTATAATACCCTTCAAAACTCAGTTCCTAGTTTACCACAGAGATATTCCTTGCGCAGAACTTTCTGCTGACTTCTGTGTGATTTCGCAGATGCTACCTACCAGTCTTGTTTTGAAATCAGTCCTTGTCGTCACCTCCAGATTAACAGACATATTAAATCTAATGGACACAAACAGTTCTTGGCATACGTTCTTAATGTAGCATGCTTAAAATCTAGATCATCTTTTACCTGTTTTGTCACTTCAGGTTTAGTGGAATTCAGTAAGAGTTTTGGCAATGCTAATATCTCTACTGAAATTGGAGGGGATTCTGCTATCTACCATATTACTAAAGCAATTCCCACATGTGCTTCTGCACATAGCGTACTGCACCAACCAGTCCTCCACACCCTTTCTTTTCCACTTTAATTCAGGTCGAAGAGGTACTCCATCTCATACAGATAATCCCCTTGCAGCCACTCTGACAGATTGTGTGGTAGTTTTTCCCTTGTCAGAGATACTGCAGCTTTCTGTTTCTGACACAGTATCATTCATGGTTTTTCACAGTGAACTTCCCAAGGCCTTTCTGCTGTTATTGAATGGGGTTTTTAGGGCCCACCCAGAACAGGAAGATGCAGGTCAAGGCAGTCAGAAGGATATGCTTGACTCCCCGTCATAAAGTGACACTAATTGTAGGAATGGTGCACATCTTCCCTGACTGCTTTGGAGGGTGTTGACTACCTCTGTCCTTTTCCGTTTCCTTCAGTAGACATGACGCTTCTGATTCAAAACTAAATCTAATCTAAAAGCTTGTATGACAGGACTTACAGAAATCTATCAGTGCCATGTAAATAGGAGCAGCACTGACAGATGTAGACACAAAACTGATGTGACGGCATTCAGTTTTTATTCCAGCAACCCTCTCACAAAACCAAGTCATGCAAAAAGACTACCATAGTTGAAAGGACCTTTAAATAATGCCAATAAGCCTATCTAAATCAGATTTCACCAGTAGCCACCTCTCTCATGGACTTTGCTTTCTGGTTTCATAAAAAGCACCTTTGCTTATGATACAGATAGGTATTGATTTACATAGTGTTGTGCCTTACTACTTGGCCAATAACTTGTGTTACTGACCAGCAAGCATGATCTTTCTAGAAGCCCAGTTCAGTTTGAGACAGTCCACAATGTCAAACAGTCTAACTCTACTTTAGACACCAAATTAACACAGAGCTTCTCCCTTTGATTTCAGAGGAAGTCCTTATGTGCTTTAAGTCCTAAATTCAGCCAGCATCTAAAACTGGGCATACTAGATCCCATCAAAGATTATGAAATGATGGGACAGATGCTCTGAAAATAAAAGAAATGTAAGTATTTAATGTGAAGATTTTTTAGCATGTGAAAAATTGACACTCTGATCCTTGAATATGGATTGCAGACCTAGGGGTGAAAACGACTAAATAAAAACTGTGATCTGATTTTTTTTTTTTCTGATTTTTTAATCTATTATTCTATTTTTTTCCTAGTTAACATTCCATTCAAAATAAAAAATTACTGGCTGATATTAGCCACATTAATTTTCAAGTTGAGCAAGTTCATTTAGAAACAAACCTAAAAGACCAAGACTTAAACTAGTCCTTGAAATAAGCTTTAAGAAACCCCTGACATGACCAGGAACCAAAAGAGATCCAGACAGTGCAAGAATCCTGCAATCAGCTGAAAATGAGTCTCGACTGGTAGGAATAGACAGTAAACACTGGAGTTTTTGTTTAGTAGTTAACCACATACTGAGGACACTGTTTCAGAAACTAAGCCCTTCGAAATCTCCACTTCCCCATGATATAAGTGAGTTTTTGTCATGTCTCTCCCTGCATGAAATCTTTTAGTAATCCCACCTGATCTTAAAGTCTTTCCCACCACTTTTTTATTATTATTATTATTTTTAAAGATAGAACTAAAGATTAGATTAATGCAGCCAGTGACAACCAGTCACACTGCTGCTCTGATGCCTTTAGAAATTGCAAACAAATGTGTTTCCGGTGCTAAAAAAAGAAACCCTAAACAAGTAAAAATCTCTCTGCCAGAGCATCTGTCCTAGTCCATGACTTATATCTCTTCCATGCAGTCAGTTTTTCTAAACAACGACCCAAGTGTCCTTGTTTTATAGGAACTCTCTTGTCAGGAACTCCCTCCTGCAAATCCAGACATGTAGAAGTTTAGCACAGGAAGTCAGTCGGTCATGGCTCCAGGCACTGTTAATCACTTTAAAATGATCATTAAAAACCAGCAGCAGCAAAAGGATGCAGCTCTGGTGAGGTCAGATAACAAAAATGTCTTTTCTTTGTCTTTTTTTTTTTTTTTTGGTTGTAGTGGTAAGACAAAAACACATTCTGTAGACTGAGTTTTAAGACACTATTTAACATACTAGATTTTAGTACAGGAAGAGAAAAATACAGTACTGAGCTGACAGTTTCTACTTCCCATGGCCCCCCTTTCCCAGTATACAGACCCACACTCCCTTTGTCTGTCTTTACACAAACACAGAGACATTGCTGTACCCAGTGCAGGCTCGGGTCTGATACCAAGCAGTCCTAGGCTTCCCAGCTCCAAAATCTGCCATGCATAAAACACTATACATATACTCTGCAGTTACTGGGAACTGTGCTCAAGAACCTTTTAAAACCTTTGCCTTGTTAAAGCCTTTGAGTGTTAGACTCCTTTAAAATTTGGGTCCAGTTAAAATCTTGTGATACTGCACAATTTTGGCAATCCATGGGTGTGCTGCACCTATGCTTTGTCATCATTAATTATGCCAGCCCATAATGCTGGTATCATTTCTGCCATTAACTAATGCTGACTTAAATGTTATTGACCCTATTGTTATGAGAAACAAGCAGCGCAATGTATTTCTTCTCCTTTCTGAACTTTTACTATATGCTACCATATGGTTTCTGTACCAGGAGCACTCTGCCATCTGGAGTGTTGAGCCTAATGCCCTCAGGAAGACATTGACATAAACCAATTTATATTAAGACTCAGATGATAGACATATGGTATCAGCATGGCCATACAGCTGGCCCCAGCAAATGAGAATGGATTACCAAGTCCCTGATAGCTTTGTCACTTCCTGGCTCCATCACATAGCCAAAAAAGTCCTGGTCACTTATCTTGAAGCCGCCCAGCACATCCTGGCAGCACTGCTTCAGCCAGGTAAGGATGGTATTGACAAAGGTGTCAAGAGTCAAACCAGTGGCTAACAGCCCTCTTCCTTTCATATCCCTTATCTTTCTTTGAACAACCCAGTTTAACTCCAGAGTCTCTTAGCCCCAGTTATACTCCTGCCTTTCCCCTCCCACGTCTTGATCCCCACTGTTTCTCCAGGGACTGAGCCCTGCATCACTTCTTTCCCTCAACTGCCAGAAAAATAACCTCTGCTCCAACAAGAAGGAGAGGATGAATACAAATGAAATGTTTTCACCCTGGAGAAACACAGAACCTTTGCCTGTAGTCTATTTTTGACAGTGTCCAGGATGTAAATGCTGGCTGTCACCACTGTGGAAACAACATCAATAACCTCTGGTGGCACCTTCAGCCTGTGCTGCCTGGAACAGCACTTCCAGAGGTCCTGTGTCCCAACTCCCTCCTCGTCAGGACGCTGACCCTGCTAGTCCAGGCAAAGCTCACAGCCTGGCAGCACAGCCATGCCAGACAGCACAAGCCTGAAGACACGTCTGGGACACAACAGCAAAACTTTCAAATACAAACATGCGTTTTAAGAAAAGCTGAAAAAAAAAAAAAATTGTTGATGACCTTACAAAACAAACAACAAATATTTGCTTATTGTCCTGCACTTAACTTTACAACTCAGTCTTGCACTCTTTTATTTCACCTATTTTTCTTGCTCCTTTTTTCATCACAAAACATTGAGCTAAGCTCCTTGGCAACTCACAGCTGTAGTTACTAAGAAACCATCCAAGAAAATAGATTAGTCTCCAGTAACCTGTTTCTTTGTTAGAGATGTTTAGTTTGCATAAAGGCAATGGCTGCATACAAAGGGATTTATTGAATTTGGATGAACAAGCAAATCACACAGCATTATTTTTCCTTCCAATTGCATTCTTCACTGTCACAAAGCTTCATACAAGTTTTTGAGCTCTTCCTCAGGGAACAAGGCTTATTTATTCAAAGTTGTGCAATCTTACCAGGGCCAAACTAGAGCCCACAGGCTCTCAGGCTGCTTTCTAGCTCCCCAGTGTATAAGGGTTACGTGTACCCTGCCATTGCTCTCCAGCCACACTGTCCTGCCAGCCCCTGGCCTCTCCAGACCTGACACAGGCTGGTGACCGACCTGAGCACAAACTAGCACTGCTGCTGGCAGTGGGGGCAGTTTTCAGAGCTTGTTTTTTTCCCTGCCTGTGCTGTGCAGGGTTTCCTGCCTGCTCCTGGGCCCTGATGCACTGCAGGTCACTGCCAAGCACCTCTGCTGGCTGCAGCTGCCAGAGAAGTACTGGAGCCTTTTCCAAGTCCTCTGCCTTGAGGCAGGAGCAAATGCCCTATCAGCCACTTACACCAAGCAGAGGAGGCTGACTATCTCTCTTTATTTTTCCTTAGGACCTAGTGCCTCCGGTGATCTTGCTCTAGAGCTCCTTTTCCTGTGTCCATGTGGACTGGCATGAGAAAGATATGAGAGCAGCAGAAGAGCCTCATCGGTTGGTGAGTATTTGATGTTCCCTCAAATGTCATGAAGATATCAATAAACAAACAGGAAGGAACATGCTGTTCAATGGTTACAGCAACTTTGGATTTGGAAATAAGGAACAAAAGTAAATGCATAACGAAGTAGACCCTAAGGACTGTTGCAGTCCTCCTCAGGGTGCACAGGTGACACTGGCCACACCACCGCACCCAGTAACTCTGCTCTGCCCTAACACTGGCTGCTGACATACGAACAGATTTGCAGTCTTTTGTGCGCATGATTCTGGAGATCCACAGACCACTTCTAAAAGGCCCACAGAGCTAAGCAATAACAGCGAAACCTATCATATTATGCTTAAATTCATGACTGGGGGTGAAAAGGGGTGGCAGGGTGAAAAAGGGGTGGGAAGGGAGAGATGACGTATTTCTTGTTAAGACTTCTATCATCTCATTCAAATTTAGTAGGATTTGGCCAGCAGGTTGCAGTTACCAGGGTAAAGGGAACTGATATACAATTAGAGATACAGTCTGATACCACAGAATCCTCAATTCCTTAGGAATCATGGCTAAAAGTTGATATACAAGCATTATAGTTACTGAAAAGTTTAAAAAATAATAATAATAACAATAATAAATTGGGCAATCCTCAACTAGATCTTAAGGGAAAAATTATAAACCTGTATGTATTGATACTGTAAAATATTTGTAGCCATTCTGATGTAGGCACCTCTACAAAGAATTTATAAAAGGGTCTGCCACCTGTTTCAGGTATTTTGAGTCAGAAGGATAGCATTCATTGTAAGTTTAATGGAGAGAACTGTTCGTTTACATTCTGTAAAAACTGGTGAGAGGCACATCATCTCCCATTGTGTTTTGTAAGTTTGGGTTTTTATCACTCTAGCAAACACTGCTAGATTCTTGCTACCAGCATAAGATCACAATGTCAACATAGTACAGATACTCAGGTGCTAACATGGGAATTAAATTCACAGCTATCTCACCATAAATTAGACTGCTACTATATAAACTCCTCACCAATGACATTCAACAAAACATGGTGCCATCAATCTCTCTTTTTCATTCTGTTCTTCTCCCCAGGAGATCCCTAATTGGAGATGTCTGTGTTATACTACCTTATGTTACACTGTCTGGAGCCTGATGTAACTTTTTCAACATACTACAAAATCCGGCTGATAATCAGTCCTAGGTCATTTTCTTAATTCACCACTGATTAATGAGCAATCCAGCTGTTGCTAAATTTCCCCAGTAGAGCACTTTGTTAGGTCAAGGAGGGGAAAAAATGTAAAAGAAAAAGAAAAGAAAAAACAAACAAACAAACAAACAAACAAAACTAACACTTAAGCTAGAGCTGTTCTGTAGAAACTTCTACAAAATAAGTATTACAAAAACTAAATTCTCACAAGTCCAAGTTGTGAAACAGTGGCTTGTGTTACATTCCCATGATGATTTTCTTTAACAAAGAGAGAGCTGTAATTCTCTTCCCTGTTTTCTAAGTATGATCTCACTCTCCAGATCTAGTCAAGGACAGAAGCAGTCTACAATTGCAAGGACAAAAACAGGAAGGGCACCCATGTAAATGTTCAATAGGCCATGAGAGACATTTCACATAAGTCTATACAATAACCTGATATAGTGATCCAAAGCATAGGTCTGGCCACTGTAATGCAGCAAACTGTGTAAGAACAGGTCCCAAAATTAATCAAATAAAATGTGTGAATCATGTAACTAAAGCTTAGCATTGTTATCCCCTTGGTCTGTTTGAAGGAGTTGTACATTACGGACTTTATACAGCATTTTAATGAAATCATGACATTTGTTACCAGTGGCACAGTTATGTACAAAAAAAGAGTAATTTCTTGCTTAAAATGCTGCTGAAAGCACATTATTCTCAGCTTACTCTAGATTTTTATAATGTATATTATTTTGTAATTGATTTAATAACAATAATAAATTACCTGTTTGAAATATTCTGAATTTCAAATATGTCAAAATGTTACAAAACAATCCTGTATAAAGGATGTATGTACGCTCACATATTCTAAAAGCTTGATTTTTCCTTGAGATTTCTGGCAAAGTCTTAGCAGTTTATTCTCAAGCCTTTCTGGAAAAGTTAGGAACTTAAAAGAAAGGTATTTGATCTTTAATTTAATTGCATGTTCCATTTGGTATTATTTCATATACTTTATCCTACAGTTTGAACTTAAAGAAAGCAAAATGTTGGTCAATAATGAACAGAAATCTTCATCAAGTGCTTATACATCTAAATTCTTATGACATACACATCACTTCCACAGTTTTTCACCTTGGAGACCAGTGCTAAGTTCTTTCTGCCAATACAAGTCTGTGATGGACTTCATGATCTGGAGAGACTTCTCCAACCTAGATGATTCTATGATTCTATGTCAACAGGATATCAGTAATGTTCAAGACCAAACGAGAACAAGAGGTATTAGTATTTTGTTAGAACAAGGCAACAGGACTCAGAATCACTCATAGCTTTGAACACTTGCAGTGATGGGGCATCTACAGCTTCTCTGGAAAACCTGTTCCAGTGTCTGACCACCCTCGTCATGATGAATGTCTTCCTTATATCAATCTAAATCTACCCTCATTCAGTGTGAAACTGTTGGCTCTTGTCCTGTCACCACAGGTCCCTGTGAAAAGGCTTCCTCCATTCTTATTATATGTCCCCTTTATATGTTGAAAAGCTACAGAAGAAGAAGGAGAATCTTTAGTCATTTATACATAATGAGTTGGACATAGCTGGGATCACTAATGGAGACAGGCAACAAATAGTATATGACAGGATACGGATTTTCAATTTTTTGCTCAGGCAGGAAAGTAGCAAAGAGTACCCGTTATAATGCCTAAATCTTCTTCCATTTTGCTGTCACATTCCTTGAACACCCCCAGGGATGGTGACTCCACCACTTCACTAGGCAACCCGTTCCCATGCCTGACTGCTCTTTCTGAGCAGAAATGTCTCCTCATTTCCAATCTAAACCTCCCCATGTGCAATGTGAGGCCATTCCCTCCAGTCCTATCTGCAAGAAGAGGATGACCCCCAGCTCTCCACACCTTCCTTTCAGGTAGTTGTAAAAAGCAATAAGGTCTCCCTTTAGCATCCTCCTCTCCAGACTAAACAACCTCAGTGCCCTCAGCCACTCCTCACAGGATTTGTGTTCTAGGCACTTCACCAGCTTCGTAGCCCTTCTCTGGACATGCTGCAGGGCCTTGATGTCCTTCTTGTACTGAGGGGCCCAAAACTGAATGCAGTATTCAAGGCACAGCCTCACCAGAACTGGATGCAGGGGGACAATCACATCCCTCGTCCTGGTGGTTACACTATTCCTGATACAAAAGGTTGGTTGATCATGAATGCTGATAGATGATGGAAGGCAGACCAGCAATCACATCTCTGAACTCTCTCGGTACCTTTGGGTGGATCCCACATGGCCCCCACAGACTTTTGGCAGTCTAGGTGGAGCAGCAGGTCTCTAAGTGTTTCCACCTGAACTGTGGGGGGTTCTTCTGCTCCCTGTACCAGACCTCAAGTTTGGGAGACTGAGTACCCTGAGGATAAGTGGCCTGACTAGTAAAGTCAGATGTAAAGAAAACATTGAGAAAGTCAACTTTTTCCCTATCCTCAGTAGTCATGTTATCCCCTGCATCCTGTAACGGATAGAAATTCTCTTTGGCCCTCCTCTTACTGTTAATATATTTCTAAAAACATGTTTTGTTATCCTTTACCATAGTGGCCAGACTTCTTTCAGTTCTGTCTCTAGATACGTCTGAATCAGCTGTGATTTAGATCAAAAGTCAATACCAAAACATTTATGTTGAAGAGCAGCTAGTTTGTACATTGGACCCCAAATGATTATTCTATAGGCAGAGTTGCTTAGACTTCTTTATGCAAAATTGTGGGCTCTGCTGAAAAACAGATTGCTACATCAAAACACCATTAAATAACACTTCATCCAAAAGCCAGCTTTCTTCTGGAACCAAAGTAAAGCAGTCCATTTATCTGTGTGTAAAAATAATTTAAAAATACAAATTGTATAATGTCAGTGTGGATGCTTGTCAAAATCATTTTGTACATGGGTGATTCTGCTGAATTTGGTAGAGGGACATTCTCTCTGTGTACTCTAATGTAAAGAGAAAGCAGCTAAGCATGAAACTTTAATATTTCTTTGGATGAAGAGGGAAGTCATTGCTGTTGCTGCCAGTCAAACAGAAGCAAAGTCTGGCCATAAGCAATTCATAATCAAATGAAGGCTGGTGGAACAGAAAGCTGTTACTGCTATTGGCATGGTCTTGTAACACACATGACAAGAAGCAGCACAAGTTTTGCATATCAAAACTACATAGCAAAGAAAGGATGCAATTTCCTTTGAACTGTCTCAAGGATATCTTATTTTGTTCTAGTGCATGAATAAAATAATTGACTGTGAAGACAAAGCATCTCATTAGAGTCCCAGATTTTAAGAACTACTGTAATCGTCCAGCCTGACTTTGTGCAAAACACAGACCATTTAATGTCATAAAGCAGCTTCTTTGTCAAGTCAAGTGCTTCCTGGTTGGGTTAGAGTATTGTTCTGTGGAAAGATATCCAGGCTTGATTTGAAAATATCAAGTGACACAAAATCCACACCATCATATAATTATAGAAATTTCTAAACTAGCTTTAACTTCTAGCCATTTATCTGCTGCACTATAGAACCCTCTACCATCACATACACTCTCTTCCGTGCTTTTAGATCTCATGGGCTGGATCTCCTTGCTGTGGCAAATTGCAGAAAAAATCTCTGGCTGTACTTCACCCCTTAGCTGAATGCACAGGGTATAAAATCAACAAGGCAGAGTGAGTCCTGCCTGTGATGGTTTTACAGCATGCTTAAAATCTGTAAACGCACTAGTGGTGCCCACCTTCTGCCCAGACCTAAGGGGAAAGAAAAGGAAAATATGTGAAAAGGAGGCTGTGGCTGCTGAACAACTTGTCTACATGTGGCTGGATGGTACTAGATAGAGCCTATGCTTGAGAACAGCCTGTGGCCACAGGAGAAGGCCTGAAACACCTGCATCCATACTGTCATCTCGCTTGTTTAATAATGGTGCAGTCATCAGTGCATTTCAATGCTTCACAAGGCAAAAGCTTTATCAAAACACTAAACACTATTATCCCTTGGGTTCATTTCCAATTGTCTGCTTTTTTATTTTTTTTTATTTTTTTTTTAAGATTGGACAGAGCACTTTCCAAATACCCTGACTAATGCCATACAGAAGGTCTGTTCAGCTTCCTTGTTCCTGCTCTCTGTCGTTCTGCTCACAT
This sequence comes from Aythya marila, assembly GCF_965140915.1. Taxonomy (NCBI): domain Eukaryota; kingdom Metazoa; phylum Chordata; class Aves; order Anseriformes; family Anatidae; genus Aythya; species Aythya marila. The sequence goes on along the minus strand of NC_139080.1, from coordinate 26,640,470 downwards.
ATTCAAGAAACAAGCCCCCTTTCATGCATGCTGACATTGTAAGTTCATGCTCTGTTGATTATCCACCATAACCCCCAAGCCTGTTAGAGTCAATGCTCTGCAAAATGCAGCCTCTAAGCTGTATGGTACAAGCAGAATGTACATTCTTTGTTCCTTGATGGATGATGTTGTATCTGGATGTTACAAGGTTAACAAAAACAAGCAGCTACACAACAATTTGTCAGCATTAGAATGCAGCTTTCAGTAGGGTGAATACTTTTATTTAATTTACTCAAGTATTGCCTCAAATTGCACTTAGATGTCTGCTGCAAAACCTCACAGCAAATATTACAAGACAGTCATGCCACATTTCTTATATGTCTTTATAAGATTAGAGATCACCAGGGTCCCTAGAGTGAATAAAGCTATTCCAAAATACAGTCTGAAGAGACCATCTGGAGACCTCTAAAGCCCACTCTAAGACAAATACTGAGACATTTACAGTGTTTGCCAGAGCAGGGTCCTTGCCTCCAGAAAAGAAAAAGAAAAAAAGAAAAAAAAGAAAAAAAAAATACTCGTAAGGAGCTAGGGGAGTGGAGATGAACAAAATCTGTGATGAAAAAATATGAACAGCTCCCGCAGTGTGCCGCCTCCCTCCCTGGTGTCTTCACATGTGGTGTCTTCACATGTAGAGCAGAACTCTGGATTAGTCTGCCTGCTGCATTTATACCAAGAGAATACCTTCCCACTCTGTACTATGCACCAGTTTGCGTTTTAAGGTCAGATTCAGTTTAAATTGGCAGCCACTTCAAAGCTTCAAAGCCATGACATAAAAAAGTGCCTTTCTAGGTCAGACAAAAAGCGTATCTCAGCCAGTGTCATGGCCAGTAGCAGATGCTTAGGGAAAAGATAAAAGAAATACAGCAAACATATAGACTATAATGTGTCCCATCATGTCTTTCCATCCACCATCAATACACTAGCTACACAGGAGTATACAGAGGCAGAGATCAGATCCACACCTCTGGATTTAATAGGAACAGGCAAACTTGACCTCCAGAAATTTGTACAGATCTGTTTTGGGATCTACCATGTGCAACGTCAATGATTTCTTCCTCTATGTTACTCCTCCAGTGAAAAATCTAAATTGTGTCTGAATATACATCCTTCTAGCTTCATCAGGTGGCAATTACTTTTTGCTTTCTGATATTTTACACTTCTTTTTGAATTTTCCCAGGTCATCTTCCTCCAAATTGCAGGCTTCTCTTTAGTCTTTTGTCTTTCCATGTATCTGTGAACATTTTGTTATCATTGTTTCCCTTTTCTGTGACATTTTCAGTCCTGCTTGTTCTTGGGGTGAAGAGACCAAAACTGCCACCAGTGTTCAAAAACTGATGTGCTAGAGATTTCGATCACACAGTAATGACATTTTCTGGTTTGTTCTTTATGAACTCCATGATACTCCCAAGTGCTCTGTTTGACCCTTTAACAATAGCCAATTCTTAGACTGATATTTTCAGGACTTCCTATGATATCTTTTTATATGTACCTAATGTCATCATCTTTCTTCCTCTGTTCTACAACCATGTTTTTGTATTTATTGTACTGAATTTTATGCAGCAGTTCATCATTCAATATAAAGTATTCACCCTGCAACACTTCAGGAACTCCTAAAAGGTGTGCCTTTTAAAGTCTTCTGTTATTTACTATAAAAACACCAGTAAAAAGACTTAGCTGCTTTTACTGCAAAGCCAATCCTTTATCAGATTTTTCTGTCTGGGAGAAAAAAATAAAATTTCAATTATATTCTCTATAAAACATGTGCTATATCCTTTGTTATGACTTGCAGAAATTTCATGTAGAAATTGTAGATTTTTTCTCTTGCTTCCAAGCATTTTAAAGGCGGCTGTCATTCAATGCAGTTCCTGCTCCAAGTCTTTACTCAGGCTGGTCAACCTGTTTTTCTTCAGTTCTGTGAAATCCAGGGATGAAAGGAAAGTCAAGGAGGAGAAAGATTTTCCAGAAAGAGACAATCAGCCCAAAAGAGAGTTGTTATCAGGGAAATCTTGATATGACACCACAGACACACAGCAAAGGCATATCACCAGGGAACTTGGGACTGTGGAAACTACTTTCAAAGAACATGATGCTTAACATGATACTGACAAATTCTGTCTGGGGATCTAGGAGACTGTGTCATCTGCACAGCAATGATAAAGGGAAAACGTGGTGGAACAAATGTAACTTACATCCAGAAGAGAGAACTGGAGCAAGAGGAAGGGTCTTACAAAAGGATCCCCTCGGGACTCTGTTTTTTGGCCCCTGACTTATTTGGAAGGCTGATTCCAGATCCCAGAGGAGGACCTAGGAAAAGTGAGCAGAAACAAAGAGTGCTCTCGGGGAGAGAATCCACTTCTGGACTGCAGGCCACCAGATCTCCTGTGGATACCACAGAAAAATACCATGCCTTGAAATCCCAAATGGATCTACCAACACTGAGTTAATTATCACCTAGCCTCACAAAGTCTAGAGGACTTTCCCACTTGACTCCCTGGTGCTAGTTTCCACCTGTCATAGTTGAAGAAGACCAGTAACCTTTGCTTTCCCACGCCCAGCTGCCTGTCACTGGGCTAAGAGATGCAAGCATCTTTTGGATAGCCAAATCATCCATGGGAACAGACTGATGACTCACATCAACACAGGTTTCAGCATATGTTACATATTCCGTCAGCAAAGCCAGCCTGGTGGTACACATGTGCTACAGCATCATCCCACTTCTATCATGAGGGTGTGTTATCAGCTGTAGCTGAAACCAGATATAAAAAGTGTAAATAAGTGGGAGGAGGGACTACAGTTTATTCTCATTTCATGTGGTTACAATACGTTTGAATATAGCTTTGGTTGGAGGCTCTCACTAAAAAATTATAATACCTAGAAATAAGTCAATTAATATTTAAGAGTTGTATGAAAATAATAGAGAGAAAAAAAAAAGTTGGAAAAAATGAGACAATTGCACATTTCTTTTATTTACATCTCGCTATATTTCATAAACAAACAAACAAACAAACAAAGGCAAAAAAAAAAAAATACTATCTTTGCCTTACTTGTTCCTGAATCGTCTCTACAAGTAGAGGAGGACAGTGTCTTTACGTTGATTTGTAAACCCTGAGGATGTCATCCACATTTTTTTAAGTACTGGAGTCCACCATCAATGTTGCTTTTATTCAGGTGCCTCTGACAACATCTTGACATCCACAAAGATTAAAGGAAAATGTCCATTAAAGAGAAACAAAGGGAGGAACAGTAACAAAGAATTTGTCTGCAGATGGTCTAAGAACATTGTGCCAGAGGGTGTTTCATATTGGTTTTAACTAAATAAAGACAAATGGGAGATGAGTTTTCCACCTTATAGCCTCATAACAGGAAAAACATGATCACTTGAGAAGAAGGTAAGGTTTAATAGGAAGATTACAAAACCACAGAGATGAAACAAGTACAGATATCCTTTGGAAGGGAGCTTGGGAATATAGGAAACATCACCATGGATGTTACAACAAACATGCAGCTTGTTTGAGGTGCCCCACTGAAATCAGTGAAGAAATCTCCCACTGATTTGAATGCATATTCTGAACTACTCCAAACAAAAATCCCTGCACAAGATACGCAAGAACTTGCATTATCATCCATAGGACTTAACCAGGAAAGGTGTTTATTTGATAAACAATGGCCCGCATATCCCAATAGAAGTGTACTGTCCACATATATTGCTGTATTTATCTCTGACCTGCCTACCAAGGCAGGTTAGGTGCGTCCTGACTCAGGTAGAAAATGTATGGGACCAGACGATGGGATAATCCTACAGCTTGGCAGGAGGTGTTGTCAACACAGCCCATCATGGAAGGAAATAGTACCACAGAAGTTACTCCTCCGGGATTTTGCAAGGAGTACCAAGGATTTTCCCAGGAGACTTCAAGGCTTAAACATGATGCTGTTTTTTCTCTTAGAATTTCTATTTTTTTTTCTCTCTCTCTTTTTTTTTTTTTTTCCCTAAAAGTACATTTAAAAGCTCAGAGTAATTTGGCAAGAGATTTGAAGGCTCAGAAATGTGGAACTTATTTTCTGATTCTAAATATATACACACCAGTAAGCATGAGCCCACAGTGTATAATTTCTCTTATTTAAATGTTAAATATTCTAGGTTTTCTGTGGAAACTCAATAAATTGCTGCCATATCAAATATCCTTCTGAACTGATTTAGTTTTGGGTAATATAACAGAACTGCTGATGAACCACAATTTCCAGAAGTACTGAGGACACATATGGCAGGAAAAAATGGAGCTGTCAGAAAGTATAAGTGTTCACACAGACTGTCACACTATCTATCCCGATTATTTTCCCTGAGAACTGTTCACTGAAGTCTGTAGTGCCTGACAACTAATGGCCTTCAAAACAGAATAATGTGCCTGAGCTTCCAAATATAAAAGCAATTTGGAAGCCAGAGAAGAAACTGGAAAAATCTAAACTAAGATTCAAGGTAAGGGTGATAGGTTTATAAAAATTGCCTCCTACAGTCAAGGACAATCCTGAGAAATGCCATAACATCAGCTCTACAACAATTCTAAAAGTGAAATGTCTCTAAATTTACGAGTGCAGGTATATAGCCAAGAGTAGTATTTGACAATAGATGTATATCTGTTCCTTTTTATCTCTTTCAAGGTCAGCATTGTATTTATACATATCAAGCTATTTTACAGAGTAAGAAATTTAACTTACTTAAGATTTTCTTCACTAGGATTGAACCTCCAAGAAACTAAAGAGAACAACATCTTTAATCTTCTCCCTTGAAGGAAGCAGCACAGGAGATCTGCTACAACATCACTACACAGAAATCAGATTTCTGACACAGTCTTGTTCTTCAGGCAAAGGAGTTTCTTTCAACTTAAGATATTTTAAAACATCTTATGGTACGAGAAAATAAATTTAAAAAAAATATAACTTTCAAGAGGTTATTTTTATTTTATGAAATAAACTTTCTAGAGCAGAAATAGACCAAATTCAGTGACTTTCACTAGAGTTAGAGGTGTATACAAATGGGAGAGCCTTTACAGTTAGTGTAAGGCAGAGTTAATGAAGCAAAAAAGCAATGGGAAAGGAAGAAGGGTCCAAATACAAAGAAAATAGCCAACAGGATATTTGGTGAAAACTTTGTGATAGACTCCATGAGTGTTGTATCCAGTATGAAGAAAGCCAGACAAGGTGAGTATAAATGTTATATTGATACATGATTTGATAGGGATTTTTATAGGGACAGTTAGGTCCAAAACTTCTTACAGAGGTGATCTGAAGGAAACAAAAATTTGGGTTATTTCTTATTCTTGATGAGCTTAAAAAACAATAATTAAAAAAAAAAAGACAGAAAGAAAGAATTAATATTACAGGTCAGAATATTTCTTTTGATCCAAAATGAAACAATGTATTTCAAAATGTCTTTATTTTTAAGTGTTGAAGGAAGTTTTCCACTTGTCTTCAGGAATACCTTAAATAACTTTTTTTACTTAGTTGAAACAATGCACTGAAATTATGTATATTTTCATCAAACATATATTTCAATGAATCTGGAACTGTACTGTTGTTCAAATTATTCAGAGAGTATGGTGTGGTGAACTACTAAGTCACCTTTATTATTAAGGCCAAAAATAATTGAAAGCTGCTGCAAAATTTGGAATTGCATATCCCAGAACTTCAGTCACTACATCCTGACAAGTCACATATTGTCCCCCCTTCCTAAATGCAAGTGTTACTTTTCTTTAAATGCTAAACAGCATCTACTTTAGAGAATCTCATTTGTCCAGCTGAGCAGATTATTCATTTATGGACACTGTAATTGCATGGAAGTCTCTGGTATTAGGAGCCTAATTTCCATAGCAATATATTGAGTAATTAATATTTCTAAGCTGTCTTATTTCAGTCCTAACGTGTCTCTTCCACAGTGTAAAGTAGAAAAAAAAAAATAAAAATATATATATATATATGTATTTTTGAGCTTAATAAAATAACATTTAAGAACAGACAGAAGAAATATTTTTAACATGTAATTGCATTTGAGAGCATCTCTCTTGTTAACTGGATTCATCATTCTCTACAAGAAGAGTAATTCCCATGGGCAATCTCCCTAGATCCTGTTAATTATTTCCTCCCATTACATTTATTTCTATCTGACACATTTTTACTGAGGAAAGACAAATAGGGACATAGAAGCCTGACAAGTTTTAAAAGGATTTTTCAAAATGACTTTTTTTTTAAGAGTTGATAATAATGGTGGTGTTTCAGACTTGCTCCCACCTGTTTTAAAACCAGGGCCATTCAATCCATGCCCCTGAAATTCAGCAGGGATCCCGGACACTCACCCCATTTTAGGAAGCAACTGGCTGGCACTGGTGTAACCCTTCAGCATGTCAGACCCTAGAGGTAGAAGAGAAACAAAGAGGGCATTTCCAGACAGAAAATACAGTGTGCATCAGCTCTTCTGATTTATACCCTAAGATGAGACTGTGAGAATACCTTTGAAAGGCAGGAAATGAATGGCTGCGTTGTTCCTCTCTCCTTCCTTCCCAGCCACCTGCACCACATCCTGTCGTCCCCATCACAGGCTGGCAAACGCGACTGCAATGGCACCTGCCAGGCACCATGGGACGGGTCTGTAGCTGATGCTTCTCCGCTGGCAGCAGTGGAGGTCTGCGAGCACAGACCTCTCTGTTCTCCCTCCCAGCACAGAGCTCTAGAGCACACACAGCACACCCAGCCCTCTTTCTGCATGTGTTGTTCTCCATTTATTTCTCCTCTGTTCAGGTTCCCTAATTTTCTTTCCCACTTTGATACGTGCATGAAAAGTCAGCAATGGTAATAGTTCTGCTAATGGTATCATAATGCAAAGTCCATGCCAGGCTTGCCTACTTGTGTTTTTAAGCTGTTTCACACATTTCATGTATGTTCTATGTATTTTCAGATATGTTGAAAATATTCTTCCTTGATGTTACTGTTGTCTCTGGTAATCCATCAACTGATGGTGACTGAATTTCTGCACCTCTGGTCTCAGTATATTGTATTTGAAAGAAATACATAGATCTTAGTTTCCTAAAACATCTCTGGAAAATTACAATTGAGTAATATAAAGCCAGAGAGAAATATTCTCTTGAGGATGACCCTAGAGTATCCATTCTCATTCATCACAGCATCCTTGCTGCTAGGTGATAAATAAGGAGGTAACATTAAAATAGATTATGTCACACAATTCCCTCCCATTGGCACTCTCATGCAGTCTATGTAGGAAGTTAAAAAGAAAAAACAATTAAGTTTTTACATGCCTGTAACAACTATAACTGTTGCTCTGAAATACAATGCTTGCTGAAAACTTCCATGGGAAAAGATCCAACACACATTTTCTACAGGTAATATGCTTCCTAGTTGTATGCCTTGCCTACCTTTGTTTAGCTGGCTTATATCACAGTTTTGTTAGGATACATGCTACTGCCTCAGGACTGCCTGGAGACATCCCTGAAATACATCCCAAGAATTTCCATACAGGCTGGGGAGGTATTGTTGGATTTTGCACACCCTACAGTGATAGACACTTTATATATAGAAATATACATATGTGTATATTTTATAGATTTATACATAAGTAAGTATTTGTGTATCATCAGATACAGTGACAGCAGATTCAAAGTTCTGAACTCCAAGGTCTTCTAGAGGTCCCTTATGGGTTTAAATCTCCTCAGGAAATCCATTCTGTGGATAGTAAGAGTTTTGCTAACTCCTGGATAGTAATTCCATCTCAGATCTGGTAGCAGGCGACAGTGAGATGCCCAGTCTGACCTGCACTGACCTACATACAACAAAAAAAAGCTATGAGAATGGTGGAACAAATCCCTTAGGTTATTTTTTGTCTGTTTGCTGTAAGAGCCTGGAAGTTACAGAAGTTAAGATTAGCTCAGAAGAGCAAAGGCTTGGTAGGAGAGACCCAGGAGCCATCACTGCCACCCTCCCTCCCCTCCCAGCCTCCACTGGTTTTTCCTCATTCCTCTTCTTCAGCCATAGTCCCCTGTACTTCTCCTTCTCAACTTTCACCTTGCTCCCTCCCAGAAAGGGCCCAGTCATTACCACAAAAGAAGTTTGCCCTTCCAAAGACAGGGACAAATGAAGGCTTGCTGGCTCCACTGCTGGAAGCTAATGGCATTTTGCGCCTGGCTAAAAGGCTTAGACCCAGTGGTCTCTAGCTGAGGCCATCAATAGCTGGGATAAATCCAAAAGCTGCCTTGGAGTTGCTTATATTTATTTCAGGGTCTAATCTGTCTCTGGCCAGCAGCACCAGAGACCAAGTATGATTTACAACAACCTTCTCTAGCATAGCCAAAGACTATTATTTCTTTCAAGCCAGAGATACATGTATTTATTCTGTCCCCCAAACAATCTATTTTTTCTACTTTTTTTTTTTTTTTTTTTTTTTATATTTGACGTCAATGCCAAAACTCTCATTAATTTCATCAAGTGAAGGACTTGTCAGTGTAAGACACAGGGAAACCCATCAGGCTCCAGGTTTAATATGCATGGGCAGGGCTTTTCACTATGTGACCAAGCCAGTCTCCATTTTTCCCAATCAAACACAGTGTTACAGCAGCCACGGTGCTTTGTGTACCCTCTGGGAGCAGAGAGAGACATTCATTCAGTATAAATGAACTTTAGAGTAACAAGGACCATCAGTTGTTGACAATGGCAGAACTCCTGCATTGAAATCTCACTGGCAGGCTGAGCTTCTCAGCACAGTGACCTGGCAATGACAGCCCCATCTACAAGGGCTGTCTGCTCCTACTCAGGCTTCTGCTCCTTCAAGGCCTCACTGTCACCATCCCAAAGACAACACTAGAGAAATCCAGATATCTGGTTTTACCAGATAATTAGTACTATCTTTTCAGACTGAGACTGGAGAGGTAGAAAAGCTATCCAGGTGAGTCCTGACCTTCCGTATCAAACAGCTGAAAAGTGTTTTCTGAGTAACCAGGCCATTTCACTAATAACAAGCTATTGGCTTCTATCAATTCTACTTATGCAGACATGAATTTCACTCCCAGACCAAAATAAATAAAATAAATAAATAAAGGTCTCATAATTATTTCTCATAAGCAACCTGCAGCAGGTATTGAATAGTGAACTCCTGGATTGCATAAAGGCAAGCTAAAACAACTTTTTCCCATGACTAGTGGCACTCATTTCATATTACAGTAGGTAGACTGTTACAACACAGAACACTGCACATAACGAAATTAGCTATTTTCTTGGCCTACAAGCTGGAGAAAAAGATAAGACAGAGCTTTGATTGCTCATAACCCAGATTTGTTTTCCATTTAAGTATGCTTTGGAATGTGAAGCTATAAGTAGAATCAATAGGTTTATTCCATATCATGTCAGATAACAGAGAAGAGATGACAGAAGGGATCTATCAACAGCCCAGATAATTTCTAAAACAAAACAAGCTTCTACATTATAAAAATCTTTTTTTTTTCTACTTTTTTTATTAGATGGCGTGGCAATTTGCATGTTATTTCAGGTGTGAACTCTCCACTACAAGTACCTAAATTCAGCTCTGCAAACAGTTGCCTCCCTGGTTGCTTTGGTAACAGGATGAGTATGAAACTCAGCAAAATATGAGTCGTCCAGGGGTCACAACAATGGCATACTGTGACAGGCATGGAAAGGTATAATCATCAGTCAAAATGACAGGAAAAACAAGTATAAACAAGCTCTTTCCAGCTACATTTATATCAACAATTCAGATAAAAACATGCTCCCATGAAACTAGGACATATTTACAAGCATCTGAGGCCCAATCCTGTGATAGCTAGGAAGTCTACTAGCTCAGTGCTCCTGACATTTTATTTCCAGAAGCTAGATGTTGCTGGAACATCATTACTCCCAGGACCAAGGCCTGTTATAAGACTTCACAGTGCTTCATACCAGCACAATAAATGCATCAAAATGGACAAACTCACTAAAGAGAAGCTGCAATTCTAACTGGAACAGTCATAAGTTAATAACAACTTGGCATGCCGTCTGGCTGCTGAAGGCTTTTTTATGACATTCTTGTGTCCTAACATAACCCAACAAGAAACCTCTACTTCTCCACTCACAAGAGTAGACTAGCTTTTACAATACTGCTTGTGTCTGGTGATGACATAAGGGGATTAGGTGTTGGAACAGCACGTGTTGGACCTCAGTGCAATGACTGTACTGTAAGGCCTTTCAGATGTCCAGCTTAAATCTGCAATGTCTGTTCCAGGTTAGCACATGTTACTGTGCCAAACTCCAGGACAGCCTGGGCTCCAGGGGATGCTGCCACAGGGCTCTCCTCCTCCCAACAGGGCTCTGAAGAGAAACGCTCTCTCTACCTAGGTAGGTACTGAACTGCAACTAGAGACAGAGGTGGGATCTCCAAACCACTACCTTAACACTGCAGTTTATCAAATCAGTAAGCATAATTTTCAGCGGCAGCAGAGTTAGGCCATTGAGATTCATGGGAAAATGAAAATAACAATGCCTGTCTATGCAGGACAGTCCTCAGGATACACAACAGTTCCTGATTAGCTTTTGTCACTGTTTTGCGTTGACAAGTTTGCATATTTTCTTTGAGTAAACGTCAGATCCTCACTGTTCATGCAAGATGCCAGAGGACAATTACTTACTACTGTTTATATAGTTTGTTGGCTCCATACAGGTTCATCGAAAAAGTGATCCTGCAGAAAGACCTTTGAAGTATAAATGAATATAAATCAAATATAAAGCCATTTTGTTTCCCCTTCACATCTCTTTGAAACTTTTTCTGGGTGGCTGCTTTGCTAGACAAAGATTTAACAGCTGGAACACAATGCCTGACATAAGAACTGAAGCACACCAGGAAAAGGAGAGCTGGGAAATAGTTCCACGCTTTTTCCTTTTCTTATACTTTCCTTCAATTTCCTTTCCATACACACAATTGCACAAAAATGTGATCAAGTGAGAATGCCTCTCAAGGCATGGATCTACTCTGAAAAAAACAGTGCTCAATTTTTGCTTCACTTCAGTGGTCCTATATTAAATACACTCCTAACTACCAGCCAAACACATCTTGACATTCAAAGTTAAACTCTTTTGAAAGGGAAGAAAAGTCTTTCCTTTCGTTGGATCAACAGCAACAAAAGCTCCAAAGCTCTGTAAAATAAATGAGCCTTGCCACATCTTCATTAACCCAGAGCAGCAGCAGCTTCTCCCATAACAACGTACATCTCAGGGATGACCTCCCTACCAATGAAACTCTACCACTGTAAAATCATCATGTGCAGAAGTAATCTTCCCCATCATTTGAAACAGCTCTCCATGACAAAGGGGCAAGCTCCGATGACATTGTACTAGACCCCTAAAAGCAGACTGGGGCTGATGCATGTCTGCAAAGAGCCTGCAGGAAGACATGCAATTCAGCTCACTGCCATCTGCTGTGACTTGTAAGAAAGCAGGAAAGACTTGGTGAAGAAATTCCTAGCCTTGACTCCTAGCAGACAGAAGCAGGTCAGTAGAATAAAAAATGAGCATTTTTAGAACTATATCTTCATGGTTTTGCTGCCACATTCCAAATATTTTCTGACCTTGGATATTTGCCCAGGTTTTCTGCAACCCTAATTTGCAGAGTTCTAATAGTTTTATTGTTGTTGATTTTTCAGCCATGAAAATATAAGTCTCAAACTACTTGCTACGTTCAGATCAAGAAAAAATTCCTGTGTCTCAGCAAACATAAAATGGCTCCAGCAGAGATTGTCACTGGTGGCTATAGCCCCCATTATTCATATAAAACACAGAGATGCCACTGATCATTATTCCTAATAGTAGTAATCCTCCCTAAATGGGTTTATTAAAGAGTCCTCAGCATCACTGTGGGCTGTTAATGATCTGCTAGTAACAGCCCATTCTGCTGTGCTTACTGCTTAACTCACATCTATTTCTGCTGCCCCCCCTCCCTCCTATTAATCATCCACTGAAAGCATTTTTCATATTCCCTCCTGCAGCACAGCTAGAGAAAGCTTTCTGGTAGAAATCCTGAGTCTTCTCATTCTGGATCTTCTGCACAAAGTATGTTTACACTTGTAAAATCAGCAGCTCCGTGTAAAATCAGCAGCTCCTTGTACCCCTGCCTAGAAACAACCGTCCTGACCCAGAAATAGCCACAGTGCCCCCTCCTAGCTGTGCTGAGGGGGGACAGCATCCTGCCTGCCTTCCCTCACAGAGGCTCTTCCCTCCCAGATATACCTCAGCCCATCGCAGCACCCTGCCTCCATAGTTCCCCAGAGAGGCTGCTTGAGGCACCTCCGTAGCCTGCTCTGGTACCTAGACAGTGCGGTGGGGGAGCAGGGCTGAGGATGCGTGCTGATATAAAAAGGGTCTGATGCATGCACCCTGCTGCATGCTGAGACCCTGCTGGGAAAAGACCTTAGCATAAAAATGGGCTCAGGCACATGGAAATAATCTTATCTTCTCAAGTCCACATAAAACCCCAGAGTCCCACCCACAATGTAAAACACAGTACAGTTCACTGTTTATTTTCTTTCATTTCATCTTCATCTGACTTTTCTGTTTTGCAAAACGTATCAATCATCCCAGCCAGTCAGCCTGGCAATGTGCTTGGACCTCCTCATATGGCAAAATAAGTTTCAAAGTCCCAATTTTGTAATCCTAAACTTTCATCTTCTTTCTCTCTTGCAGAAGCAAAAATAATTTCAGTAGAAGATTTAAATATGAAAATTTAAAATATTAATGTGATCAATTATGCTGTTGGATTCCTATAGTTTTAGTTCAGGAAGCCTACTGCTGGTCTTCAGAGATACATCAGAAAAACCCTACCTCTGATTTTCTTATAATTTTGCCAGTGTGGTGTTGAATGGTGCCCATATTTAGGGAAGAAAAAAAAAAATCAATTATGCAAAGAAAAAGTGCATGACATAGTATATACCTTTCTTATGATTGTTTCACTCCATTAACATATTCTTTTTTCTTTAGTAGATGGGGGAAAAAATAAAATAAAAGAAAATTTGGAGTACAATTCTAAAAGTCTCTAGGATTAATTCTGTTCTTCATAAGGAATTATGTTGTTTGACACCTCACAGGTACAGCAGAGCCTTTTCAGAGGAGCGAGAAAAAAAAAAAAAAAAAAAAAAAAAGCTGTTGAATTACCCCTTAGACTGTAATAGAAGACTGTCTTGTCTGTTCATTGCAAACAGCACTATATTTCAATAGGCTTACTATTGGTAAAATTTCTGACACCTCTTTGCATGCCACAAGAAAAGTAAATGCATCCTGCTCATCACACAATATTAAAAAAAAAAAAAAAAAAAAAAAAAAAAAAGTTTGGTAAGTATACAATCTGTTTTAACTGATAAACTGATAAAGAGAAAAAATCGTCTAAACCCAACTCAGAATAGACCCTCTCTTCAGCATTGCAGAAGAGCTAGCTTTGAAAAGGGTACTATCTGTTTTAGAAAAGTGACAGTAAAAAGGTATCATTTAAACTATCTTGGGTGTCAACTCAACAGCCAGTTTTAATTTACTACCCTGCAACTGTCAGCATGTATCTTACTTTGTCCTAAAGTACAATTGTCATTCAGAAGCTTGGAAAACAGTTTAAATCAATGCTGGAGAACATCTGGTGAAATGAATTGGCTATGAACAACTTTGACAGAGATCCCCAGGTACAAGAGTTGTTTTTGCCTTGTCTAGCTGTTTCTGGTGTTCTTGGACTTGTTTGGTTATGGACTTGTGCCATCATCTTGTTAGTTCTCTAGGTCAAAAGTAATGGAGAGAAAGGAGATTTCAAGATGTGTCTGGAATACATAAAATTCTCTTTTAGTCAATCAAATTGCAATATAAATAGATACATCATCATCCCCAGGTAGTTGGCTGTTCAAGAATACAGTTTTTCTTCCAATAAGAAAATATATAAAATATATATAGAAAAAGCCATCAAATTCTACAAGGGACTCTAAAAGAATAATATGCATGAAATAGGAATATATACATTTAAATGTCAAGACCCCAGACCAAAATTGAAGTCTCTCAACATTGCCCTGAAACACGAAATCTGGAGTGTGTTCTCAACCCAAATATCACAGCATCCTTGCTGTATTAAACAGTTAAGCTGTAACTGACTCTATGTTCCAAGGCATTTTAGAGTTGTTATGTTAAACTTGCATTATAAAAACAGGCTGAAAATTCAGTTCCCTCTCTTCCCCATCATTTCCATTTGTGCTGGAAGCTGTCAGTTTGAAACACAGTTGCATTTTAAAACTTTCAACAAAATCCCAGCACAGAGACAGTATGGAAATAAAATAAAAATATATCCACAGCCGTTTAGAGAAGGCTGCATTGTCCTCAGCTCAAAAAGATGGCTTCTACCTTTCACAAATACACATTTTAGTCACGAATAAGGTATATGCTTTTAATCTGCTTAAGATAAGCAAAGCAGTAATTTGAAACATGGATAAGGACCATCCAGCACATATTAATAAGTCAGATTCCCATAAGCAGAGATATTAAGAATTTTGGGGGGATCTATAATAAGAAAGAGCAAATGATGCTTTAGGCTATCACACCTCCATTCACTGTCATTATCGAGCAAGAGCAGTGGCATTCCTTAAAATAAAGCTACAGTTTCATTTACGGGCTTCTCAGTCAATACCTCCAACTTGCTTCATTAGCACCAGACCTTGAGGCCACAGAAAAAGCCACTTACCCAGCGATGTAAAGTTTTACTCAGTATTAAAAAAGATGAATAAATACTTTTGACTAATTTTGGTAAATCCCCAAATTGCACAGGGTTTTGATGATGTTGTGTTTTTTGTTGTTGATGTTTTTTGTTTTGTCAAAAGCTGTTAATATCCTGTGACATAAGAAGTGCCAGGTTTTGTTTTCCTGTGGGGAATAAGGAATACTAGAGGGGTGACAAAGTTTCCCTGGCTCTTAGGGAAGTACTGCCTGCATTATTTTAGAAAGACTCATCTGTGGTTTCACATGTTGCTTTGAAAGGCACCATTGACATGAATTTTCAGAGTATAGTCACATTTATCCAGTTATTTGTCCTTTCTTGTCAGTCTTTCCATAAGTGGTTTTGCATTTATACCTCTCACTATGAAGGGAAGCCTGGTTTTAACTAGAAACTCCCAGTTATGCCAGTGATAAGTTGCTGAGGCATGGAAGGAAAGCTGGGCATTGATGAGAGTCTCTCCCCAGAACACCCTCAGTATTTAAAAGCCACGCTGTGCTGCACTTACCCTCAGTACTGTTTTCTATAACCACACAACCACCTGGTCTCTTTTAAGAGGAAGGCTGGGGACCTCCCTTTAATTCTCTGCTCTTCTTACATGATCTTCAGCAAGTCAAAAGCTTATGCCCAAGAAAAAACAACCATCCTCACAATGACTTTAAGAGCCAAGCATGCCATTTAAAAAGGATAGCTATGCATGCAATGGTAAATGACTTTATATACTGAGAAAAAAACATTGGGAAGCAATAGATGAACCAGCATAGTGAATATCTTGGTATTTCAGACAGTGTTGCTTAGTCCATTACACAGGTTTATTGCCAATCTTTATGGGGCTTACAGAGATCTCACCACTAACATGATAACCATCATTAAGCCAAGGCTTATGCAGTAAGTAGTTTAAATGGAATAATATTAATATTATTAATATTAATATTTCTTGCAGCAAATACAGCAGTTACAATCCACATTAGAATTTCTGCTTTATTGTGATGCCAGCAGCAAAGCAAGTATGGATTTACGTGTTTAGATAATTTCTTCTGAGCAAACAACAGCAGGAGAAACTGCATCACAGCTTTTGACTTTGCTTTCCCTTATTGCACATTATCTTTTCCCATGTTTATCACTGCAGATTTCACAGGCAGGATGGCTAACACACTAGCCCAGGACTCAAGGTCTGAGTTCAAAGCTAGCCTCTCAGAGACTCGTCCTGTGGCCTCAGGCTGCTCTTCACTGTAAGCTGTAGATGGCTAGACCCCACTACCTCTGTTTCAAAAGGAAAACACCATCACGTACCTGAATGTTTTGAAAATATTATTAGATACAGAGAGGTAGAAGTGGATTTTGTATGCCTCTATCACATGTTCAGGAACTTCAATGCCCTTGTGCAGATTTATGGTGTTTCACTGTCCAGTTTGATGACATGTGATGTCTATCCACTCCTCCAGGCCAGGGGCCACAAGACCTGCAGTGAGGCAGCTGCACAATTTTTAGTCTCTGAAAGTCCTGTTGGTCTGTGAAGAGGAGTTGAGCAAAATGAAAGTTTGTAAATAAAAGAAGTGACTAAAACTGCTCCAGACAGCTGCTATAGGAGGTAGCAGGTGGTGAACCTACCCAGAGGCCGCAAGAAACATTAATATTTAAAAGGTCTTACATTTCACCTCAGATAAATGTGCAGCACTATCTGTTGCCTTAAGGGAGTGTGAGGCATAGAAATCAGAATGAATGAATTAGAAAAGGGCCTTCTCTTCTTCATAAGAGAAATGGTTTTCTTATGGCACATCCCCAGACCTGTTTTCTATTGTCCCCATCTCATCAATATTGGCACAGAGCCTACCAGGCTCCTGGTAACCTTCCCCACCACCAGCATTTGTCCAGGTCACAGCAAGACAAATAAATTAAGGTAAGTTCTCCAAAACATTAAATAAATAAATAAATAAAGTAAGTAAGTAAGTAAGCAAGCCTCAAATCTGTCAGGGCTGGTTCTGTTGCATGAGGCTATCATGATAATTTTGGGAGTTGGCTGTCATCTTGTCACAGCAGTTTCAGTGGTGACACAGTTTCACAGCCTGCTGCTTTCATAGAACTATGTGTCTGTAGCCATCACCATATTTTGCAGTTTAAGCATGTGCCACCCAATTCTTTGTCCCGTTCTGGGCATTGCTTATAACCAGAGAGTGTGATCCTACTCTGTGAAACTCACATAAGCTCTACTGCTAATACAAGCTTTGGCAATTGAAAAAAAAAAAAAATTTAATTAAAAAAAAAAAAAGTCAAGTTTGCCCTTTTACCAGTTAGCATTGCTATCTTTAGAATTAAATACACATCTCCACCCAGTTTGGGTAAAAGCTCATACAATGGTATTTTAATATTAAATCTTCCAGTCTTCTAGGTTTACATACTGGTCTTTTGTCTTCTTTGGCAGGAAGAGATACATTGTGGTTGGGCTTTTCTTTTCTTTTTTTTTTTTTTTTTTGCTTTAACTGTTGGAGCTAGTCAGGTGCTGCATTGATGGGAATAATGTTTATTAACCTGCCACTCAAAAAGACATTGAAAGATTAATTATGAAGTTTTGTTCAGTGTGTTACGAATCACCATGTTTAAAAACCAGACTTGCTGCACAAGTATGTCGTTCTAGACAGACACTAAGCATTTAAAATTAAACAGCTTTTTTAGAAAAAATATATCTTCCACAGGAAAAGTGCTAGTAAGTTTCAGTGTTTCCTACCTTAAAGGCTTTAAATCTTATTCAGCAGTAGAAAATGGCATTTTTATAACATGGAAAATTATTTTCTTTTTTTATTATTAGAACAATTAGTTCTAGTTATGCTTACACTTATGTCTTACACAATAGCATGCTATAAATTGTATGGTATTTTGTATGATATATGAACGCCCTGTAAAATTAAAAAAAAAAAAAAAACACAACTGTGGCATGAGTTTGAAATGACATCAGCAATTATGAGAATACTACTGATGAGCTAAGCAGTGGTTTGAGAACACTGTATTTGTACCAGGTTCTATATCCTTATAACTGCCAAGTCACTGTCTTAAAGAACACAAGAAAATGCTGTCTGTAAAATTAACTAACTTTTTTTCTAGAATGCAAATTCCTGGAATCTTATAATTATATGATGCTAATTTCTGATTGGCCACCAGTGCTTAATAATCACCAGGACTTTTTCCCATTTTGTTTTTAATAACCTCAATTCAAGCAGGATATATTCTGATGCATTTAAACACTTGGATATGGCACTAATTTCTCTTACGAGACATTTTAAAGCTACGTCAAAACCAGCATGACTTATAGTCTGTACAGAAAAAACATTTTGTCACAAAATCTAATATCTTAATACAGTCTGTAGATAGTGGTTATGTTCCTGTCTCCCTGAAGATCATATCTGTCCAAGAGTGTAAACACACAGTTTTTGTCCTTGTAGATGTTCATCATAGAATCACAGAATGGCTTGGGTTGGAAGAGATCTTAAGGACCATCCAGCTCCAACCCTCCCTCCCCGCCATGGGCAGGGATACCTCCCACCAGACCAGGTTGCTCAAAGCCCCATCCAGCTTGGCCTTGAACACCTCATGGGATGGGGCATCCACAGCTTCTCTGGGCATCCTGGCAGTGCAATCTAGCAGGTGAGGAGAGGAAAAAAAAAAAAAAAAAAAAAAAAAGATCTTGAGAACAGATTTCAATGTGCATTCACTGTGAGAATTCTGTTAGAGGTCTGAAAGGTTGATTGAAGCCATCAGAGACCTCTCAGATATGAGCACAGATGGTCTGTTATGACTGCAATTTCTATTGCAGTTACAGCTGCACATTGCATACACAGGTGGGACTCAGCTGCCCAGGCTAAGTGTGAAACCATATTTTCTGTTGATATTTACCTTGATTTCAACTGTGAGTTGCTGGAGTTCAGCCCAATAGACATAGGCAGATTCCATTCAGGGCAGGGCAGGGATTCAATCTGCTGCACAAAATTATCACCTTGGGGAAAGACTGAAAAGAGAAGAATGAGCCAGAAACTCCAGAGAAAAGGAGCAGCTGCAGAAGCCACAGGCCTTTCTGCTTCAGGTCTCTTCTTGTCAAATTTTGGCTTCTCAGTCAAGTCTGATCTTCAAGCACCTCCAGGGTTAGGCAGCACCTTTGCTAGGTGAATGCCAGTCACTTTACCAGGGGTAATTCTGAATCTTCAGAATTAACTTAAAAGTTCTCCAGTTCAGAGCATGCTATGGATTATACCAAAAACACACAGATACACACAAAGAGTGCCTGCAATTCTGGGAGAACACAGTCATTACCTTATGCCTACTGTCATAGTTGCAAGAATTCATGTTTGGATAGAAGACTGATTAAATCACCATTTGAGGGGATGAATTAAAGCTATCCTTCCCTCTTCTGCCCTGAGAAGCTTCAGCCAATTGCCTGAGAATTGTAAGAGTTATGGCCAGCTAATCTGCACATGCCCAGCTTCAATCAGCAGTGAAATATACCAGTACTTGTACAGACAACCATGAGGGTACCTGGGAAGGCACCAGGGTCAGGGAATGGGGTGGCAGAGTGTAACATCAAGGCCATGGAAAGAAGCTGAGGTGATACAAAGAGAAGGTAAGTAGCATTTAGGACATACACAGCACAAATCCTTTGAGAAATCAGGCTTCATTTGTTTCAAGGATCATGGTATGACCTGTTGAATTATGCTGCACACATAAGCAAAGACAGTGGGAAGGGACTCATAATACATACATGCTTTGTGGTACACTGATGCAATAGAAACACATTTAAATTTGTGCCATATTAAAAAGAAGTGACACTATGAATACTGATCAAAGCACAACATCATGCCATCCTATGGAAATAGTCTTGGTCTAGACAGTCTGAGCAGACTCAGCTCATTAAAGAAGACACCACCCTCAGCCAAGAATTTAATGAGGACTTTCACAACACCCAGGCAAACATCCTAACTGGAACATGTAAATGTCTGCATTGATAGCAAACAGTGCTCTGTTCTCTGCAACTGGAAGTGGATTTTATCTTCAAAATTAGCAAGAAATCAGGGTCTCTGAAGCATGATTTTTATTAAATTTTTCTACCAGACTGTGAGCTCCCAATCACTGTACTTTTGTTGACTAGAGAAGACATATATTGAACGCCAAGTGAGAAGAACCACTGACCTCAATCAAAGTAGAAGCCCGACAGTTATTTTGCATCAAAGTTTGCTTATCCAGAAGCCAACCATTAAATCAGACAAGCATCAGCAGCATAGTGTTGTCCCCCAACAGACTGCTAAGAAATTGAGGATCTCCACCAAGGATACAGTACACAATGTCATGTCATTTGCAAACAAAGTTTACACATAGTCTGGATATAGATCAGAGTCCATTATTTCAGCAACCTTATCCTAGGAAGATTTGAGAAGAGCTTTAGTATATAAAAGAGTTAAAAGTTTGGCACCTCATCCATATCATCTAGCACTGCCAAACTTTCATATATCACTTAAGATTTAAAGGACTACTCCCTCTTCCCTCTCCCTTAAGGTGCCTTTAAGTAACTTGTTCAAGAGAACTTTATATTTTTCTCTTTCAAGCTGTTTAATTTGAGGAGTATGTAACCGGAGTCAAAAAATATCAGGCAAACAATGGCTAATAAGCTAAAATGTTATGAAATTCCAAACATTAGTATAGCTCTACTAAAACTAACCTCTGTGGAACTTGCTGCTTCTTATTGGCATATTGACATACATGTAATTCAAAATATTATAGTTTCCTGAAATCTGGACAAACTCTTATCTATATAATTTTTGCATTTTCTGTAGTAAAACAGTGGACCTGGCAACTTTGAAAAAGCTCTTTCTGAATACAAATTTTGCATCCAACTTCAGTTTTCAAAGGAGAGCCATCATCCCAACCAGGTTTCCCTGACAATGGTTTGGCTTGATAGTTGAATGTTTCAAACAAAGCAGATGGTTGTGTGTCTTTTGTCTCCTCTCCCTTTCCCTTTCCTATTCAGCAATACCATAGAGCTGTTCTGTAGCATTATGGAAACATACTGTTAAAAATCCAAGCAGTCTTCATTAAAGAAAACCTTTATACTTTTGCATTCTGCAACCAGCTCTTCATTTGTCACTGTGGGCAACGGCCTTCCAGAATATTTTTTACTCATGATTAGACATTCAACAACCAAGTTGTTTCTTGCCTGCTCACTATAAACAACAACCTGTAATAACACAAATAATAGAATTAAGTCATAGCACTGTCTACAGAGGTGAAATGCAACCTAATATACATAGGTAGGCCAAATGACAGAGCTGAGTACCTGGCTTATACCCCAAATAATGTAATACAAGTATCATGGAAAGTGAGAAGAGAAATATCTTATTCCACTGTTCACAATGACCACTTCCAATTTTCTCTATTGCATAGAAGGATCTCTTTCCATAGCCAAATTTCTGATTCTGAGAACTGTTTCTAGCACCTTGTCCATTGGGCCTAATGTGAATAGGATTAAAGAATTAGAAGGACAGGTTCAGAGCATGAAAAAGAGTAGGTATTCTCTTGTTTATACTATAAACTCAACATGGTGAAATCTAGCTGAGCTGAGTTATTGTTGGCCGCTAAAAGCAGCAGTAAATGTGAAGGCTGTTCAGTGATATGTGGATCTGTCTAGGACTTGAAAAACATGTATTCACAGTATTACACCACTGTGGATGACCCTGGGCAAATCACTTACCCTTTGACCCTAGTGTTCTTACCTGCTACATGGGGAAAATGAGCATCATGCTACCCTACAGAAATATAAAAATAGGCTGATTGGGAATTTTATGTCTACTTAAGAGACTTTTCCCTATGAAATCTTTGATAATTAAGATGCCAATAGAAAACCCAGAAAAGCAAGATGAAATGTATCCCTATAGAATACGAACATATTTCAGTTAAAAGTATAAGCTATGCAAGACAGCATCTCAGTAAAGCCAAGACAACCTGAACTACGTACAAAGGCCATTTGAGCTCCAACAAGTTGTTCTAGTCTCTCTCTTAAAAAGATGCTTACAGACATCCTTCCCAGGGTGAAGAATTCTGGGAGGTGTCACTCACATTGCCTTTGGCTGACACCAAGTTGAGCTGGGCTCTACAAGAGTATGTAAACAGATTAGGGAAATTAAGATGGCTTGCAATTTACATGTGTGCTGTTCCGTAAACATTCCCTATAAACCCATCCCACCCATCATTTTACTGACCAGCAATTTCATGCACACCACATTTTTGGCATCTTCCTTTCTGAGACAGACTGACCCTCTGCTGCCTGTGTCTCATCTGTGCATCGCAGGGAGACATGCCAACCTCTGGCTTCCAACACTGTCAGGCTGTGTTAGCCAATAAAACTTCATAAACTGAAGAGTGGTTTTCTCAGCTGGAAATAGTTGTATTGATAAACTACAGATTTTAAACTTAGAAACAAATACATGCAGGAGCCATTGTCATTCAGAGTGTATTCCTGGTATCCACTGACTTGCAAGCTGAGAAGATTTCTAATTGTTCAAAATATACTAAAATGCATTTATACTGCACTACAGTCCAGCTAAGCCCCTGAACTAAGAAATATTCCAACCCATCTGTTCACGTCTTTCTCACACAGTGAACAAAATAAAGCATAGCATGGCACTCCTGAGAAAATCAACTTTCTCTACAGCAACAAGATTGGTCTTCATTTTCAAAGTTTTGTCATGGTAGTCTGTCCGTTTAGAACTAGCAGCTTGTGTGATAGACAACTTGTGGCAAATCAGTTTCCCCTACTTCAAATCAAATATTAGGGGAATATGTATTTTTAGTCTCTTAAAGAAATCAATGAGATGGATGTATATTCCATGATATTTAGAATTGTGGCCATTTACCCCCAGTAAATAACTTCCTAAACTATGGCATATTTGAGTTTAGACAAAAACAAGACCACAGCCTGCTTTACTCAACAGTTTGTTTTTGTTTTGTTTTGTTTTCCAGCCTGTTGAGTATTTTCTTTTTATTTTCTTTTGTAAAATAAATTTTAACCCTAATAAGACTAAACTCATAAAAAGACTCTATCTCATTAAAACTTTTGAGACTACTATGCTAATTTTCCTCAGACTTGGATTTTCTCCATTAAAGCTCAATGAAACACTGTCTGCCAGCTGCCTGCTCTGCAAGATCATGAACCAGTTGCACAGAGGCTGCTATACAAAGTGAAGAAAGCTTTTAATAAAACTCTGCAATGCACAGCTCTTTCAGCATCAGTAGGTGAGTAATCCCTCAGCTGGACCAGCTGAGAGCAAGATTTGTAAGCTGTACACCCAGTGGTATTGTTTGTTTGTACTGCAGTAACACTTAGAAGTACAGCTAGGGAATAGGACCTGTTTTTCTAAATGCTGTATTTTCTCATGCATGAGGAAGAGGGGTACGTCTTTTGAGAAACAGCAGGAATTTATAGCCACACATCTTAATGCAGAAGAAACTAGAAGCAGAGATCCATAAATAAGAAGATTCTCACACCTCTTCTAAGTTGTCTATGCCTAACATCAAAAGCAATTGCAGAATTAAAACTGAAACAGAATAACAATGTACCACTAATTAGAAGGTTCCTTTTC
The DNA here is from genome assembly GCF_965140915.1 of Aythya marila. Lineage (NCBI taxonomy): Eukaryota > Metazoa > Chordata > Aves > Anseriformes > Anatidae > Aythya > Aythya marila. The sequence continues at coordinate 26,617,037 of NC_139080.1, read as the reverse complement.
CCAAGTAAGTTATTTCACTCAGAAAATCCCAACAGACTCTTTCAGTTTTCTCCTCTTCTCTCTAATGTAACGTACTACATCAGCACACACATTATAGGTCCTACTTCGTTCACCGACTGTCATCAGAGGACTGAGCTGTAGCTTGTCAACACCTGTTGCAACCAGCACTGAAGCCTACCACCAAAAGGCTAAATGAGAATGTGATGGTCAGATTTATGATGCTATTTAGTTAAGGTTCCTCTTGATTCACAGCTTATAAATGACTACAGTCAACACAGGAAGTGAATGCTAATTGCACCGCTGCTAGTAAAATGCTACAATACAAGTTGAGAATAGGACACCACAGGGAACATGTACAATAAAATAAGTTAAATCTGATGAACCCTGAGGTTTAACATTACAGGAAAAAAAAACAATAATAAAAAAATAAGGACGCCTACTAGCACACCTTGATTCCTTGATTTATGCCTGACTTAATGAGATGGCCTCATTATTCAGTTGCTTTTCTGAATAAATTTCCAGTGAATGAATTTGTCAAGATCTGGAACCCTGTTAACATAGAAATCCAAGCTCTATCAAATTCTTCCTTTCCACAGAACTCAAGCTTTTATTTTGAAAGTACACCGTGAGCTGTATTTTGTGCCTCACATTTGTATTTTCATGATTTTCACCTACATAGTTGCCAATTCCACAATTAGTATGATTCTTTGATTCTTACTGTCCTACTGATACACATATGAAGCATCAGACTGCAGGCTGAAAATAAAGGCAAGCCAGCCCATTTATTGACAAATAGACATAAAAGGAGCTGCACAGTGATGTGTTAAAACTTCTCAGATGAGAGACAGTTTGTAGCCCAGAGAAAGGTTCATAAACATCCTAAACCACTGCCCACCAATGCATTTCCCATAACCCACCTTATTACTTCTCACATTCAGCAAGCTTTAGAAGTTAGGTCCATGTAATTAATCCCATTTAAAGACCAGTCTAGTCAATTAATGAAACTAGGCTTCATGGGAACACATGGATTACATTCCTGGGTTCCCCACTCCTCTATGTTGAGTCACACAACAGCTCTTCTACCCATACCCAGTAAGGTCTCTGTTGGGCAAGGACAGGGTTCCAGAAATGAGTCAGGCATCTGCCAGTGAGTACATTTAGCATAAAAGTGAGTCAAAAAAACAAACCGAACAACAACAACGATAACAAAAACAGGTTGGTCATTGGAATGAACAGAACCAAAGCTTTGGGTGCTTGATTTGGAGATCCTTAAAAAAAAAAAATAATAAATAAAATAAAATAAAATAAAATAAAATAAAAACACGCTGTCTCAAAATCTGAGCATTTTAAATACTTTCAAGGTTTAGGAACACAAATCATCAAAAGCTTTAAAAAACAGGACTCACGGAAATTCACACATTTTTATATGTTAGGCTGGCAAAGGCTACCTGTGATTTTCAGTTCTTTTGTAATCAGCTTTCCACTTCAACTTTCCTTGGGTCTCGTTGGTTTTACTTGAATCAAAGCAATGCTTGAATTCTAGCCATTCATCTTTTTTTATACCTTTGTCCCCATACTTTGATATCATAACTGACACTTAAGTTTAGTTCTAAATGTATACTGCTGCATAGAAAGTCAAGCTAAAGAAATTGTGTATTAATACACAGTTTGGATGATTTGATATGAAACCTGGATAGTATGATGCAAACATTATAATCTAATTATACAAGATTTCCTTTGCATTTTGCAAGAAAGAAAAAAAAAAGAAAAGACTTCAGTAATGCATTTCATTTAAGTGTATCTTCTCACATTTTTGGTCTGAATATTTGTTCTATATGTTATTTAAACTGTATAGAAATTATGTATTTAAAAGGAAAGAAATCTTAACGGTTTGTTAGCCAATAGTCAAGATAAATGAAATCTCTTTTCACTGAGTACTTTCAGCACTAAGCTTATCAGATCATTACTGGCTAAACACTTGCAATACGGAGGGCCTCAGGCTACAGAGCAAAGTGTTTCCTGAAGTGATTAATGTCAGCCCAAGAGGAGAGAAAACAGTGTAACACTTAAAATTAGAATAGAAAATAACAAAATGAAACTCAGCTAGTTGCACTAATGCCAATGATGATGTATTTATGAGATAGCCTGAAGACATCAATAGCATGTCACACTACAAAACAAAGAAACAACAGGAAGAAAAAAAAAAAAAAGACACACAAAAAGCTAACCATTTGTACTAGACGATAGGCAGATTATATCGATGTATTCTTGTGCTGCTCTTTTAGACCAAAAATACATTAATGATCACATTGAAATTAATGATCCAGATGTATCTGTTGTACATGTAGTAAAGTCCAGAGAGCTATAACCAAGAATGAGCAGCCTACATAAAGACTGTAGTAACTTCATAAAGGCTTGTGTGATCCCTTCTTTTCCTTTCTTGATGACCTCAAAAAGAAAAGCAATATTTGCTTTTATTGAAAATAAATAGGGTTCTTCTACTGAAACTCCTTGACCAGCAGATCCCTTCTGACTCCTGGTATATTAGCCAGCTCACAATGTGATCCAAATCATGGCAGAACCTCCCACTGTATTTCAGCAAGAATTGTGTAATTATATCACTATAAAATATTGCTCAGCAAAAGGCAGTTGATCTAGATTCTTAAGACAATTCACCAAATTTGCTGAAGACTTCAGAGAAGTTCCATCAGGGCTCTATTTCTGTTCCTTATATTTAGACTGCATCTTGCCTCCACTCAGTGCAGCCTATCTTTTGGGAGCCAAGTCTGGAGACCTTTTCATAAACAACCTTTTGTCAGTTACCATGTACTACAACAAATCCCAAATGTTGCCTGAAGTTTTGCAGGAGCAAATGTTAATCCTCCATAGCAATGACTGACATACTTGGAAGACAGGGCTCCTGACCATCTTTAAAACAATGCAGTGTAATGCATCAGAAAAAGAAAGTAGTTTTAACTATATTTACTGATGTTAATTTCCAAAGTAACATCATCAGGAAGTTATGTTAACAGTTTAGTGTGGACAATAGACACAATGTCAGAAATAAATCTCCTGATAGTCCACACCAACAGTATTTTGATTTGTACTTCAGGTGGTCTCAGAGCATGAGATCCCTTTTGTATGAAACTAAACTAAAACCTACAATCTGAGAGCACTCTTAGTACTGTTTAAGCAAAAATGGGCTTTCAGCTCACAGGACCAGAGTGGATCTTCTAAGATGTGTAATATAAACACACAGACAAACAGATGGTTGATAAATGGATAGATAGTAGATATGTAAATAGACAACACAAAATGCACAGTGTAGATGCTGATATTCAGCACCAGATATTTCAGTACATTCTATACATTTCATTGTGCCATTTACCAACCTAGTCATTTGAAGAGATCCTATATGCGCATTTTAAAATATTTGAAAAAGTTATTCAGCTATATTTACTACTTAAATAACAGGAATAGTAGGACTTTTAACAAAGTTAACATTCTATACAGAAGAAGGCTTCTGTCACATGCAAGGGCCTCACCAGAACCTATCAATTCATCTCTTGGAGAGTTAAGACCTACATCAAGCATCTGGCAAGAGAACTCAGGCACCTATACACAACAAGTTCAGCCTCTACAAAGTCCCACGGTAATTCTACATCTTTAGTCACCTTACCTCAATTTTTCTCCCACACAGCCACCAGCAACCATGTCTACAGATGCAAATCTCCGGCTGAGAGCTTCAGTGGCAATGTCTGAAATAAAACACAACTAAAATTAGAGTTGGACCCTCTTCTTTTGCTCAGCACATGTATTCATCATACTGCACTCATCAGGACTCTCAAATAGGTATTAGAGCATAGTGAGACTCCAAACTGCCTGTCACCCCACTTTCTTTCTCCTCCTTTCTCTCATTCCTGCTTTTGTTCACTAGTTTCCAGTTCCTTGGCACTTTGTTGAGTCCCTCCCAAGCTGATTCACATTGCTAACCCAGTGGAGAACTGTTTAGTTTTTTTCTTTCTGGAGTGGGTGAGGGATGACTAAGTTAATGTTCTACAGGATGAGTGGACTAAACTGACTCTCAGGGACAAAAACAAAACAAGGACAGAAAGTGCATAGCCGTGAGGGAGACAAAGAGGAAGAAAGTCCTCCTCCTTCCAGACACAAGTAGCTCTCACGCTGAGTCACCTGTAACACTCAGCTTGAGTTCTGTCAATATTTCACAATATCAACACGCAAGGTATAGCCAAAAAGATTCTCTTCCTCCATGAGTACATTGCCACAGAAAGGCCGTAGTAAGTCACAAGTTGCCTTCACTTCTCAGTACCTGTTCCTCCCAGCAGAAGCCATTTCAATTAGCCCGCAGCTGAGCAGCATTCCCACCTCAACTATGTGCTTTCACTAACCCTTCCCTGTCCAGCACTGGTTTTGTATACACTGTATCAGATGTATACCCTTCTATCATCTACACTTTATAATAATTTCCCTATTACACCACAGAGACCAAACCTACATATGCCATTTAATGGATTAATTGACTTTACAAAGTATTGGAGCTGAAACACTTAATTATCATTAGGATATTTCTAGTACTAAGGACTCTTCACACACAGAGTGGTGAGACAATTGTTGTCAAGACAGCAGAGGGATTTTTGTGTTTCCTCCAATTACAAAATTAATATTTTGTTGTATTTCTCCATATTTGAAATATTAAGAAAATGGAATGATGAACTTATCATCAGCTCTGATGATCATTTTCTAGCAGCTTTTGTACAACAACTCAGTTGGCTTGTTAACACTGGAAATACTTAAAAATATAAGCTGAATTTGAATACAGATGGATGCAGTCTCCTCCTGGACAGTCCAGTTCTCAGATGAACATTTTTATTCTCATTTTAGTTTATGTTATTTTGGAAACATATTACCCTTTCAGTAATATGGTAATGGTTGGAAATAGGGGAAGTATTCCTTATACACTTATCATTACAGTAATTTAACAACGACAGTGTGATTAGTAAGACTTCCCAGTGCACACATCAAAGCCTAAGACGCCCTAGCAAGTTTCTCCTCTGGTACCATTCTGGAGTGGGACCAGTGCAGCAGAACCCCACATCTTCTCCTCAACACACCCTTCTGATGCATCCAGCCCCACAGCTCCCAGATGCAATAGCCCTGTGCTCAGCCTCAGGGAGCCCATGATCTGACCTCTTATGTCCATGTTGCCATTCCAGATAATCCTTGACTAACTAGGATGCCCTGCATACCAGGAATGACATAGGTTTTTCATAAAATCACAGAACAAGTCAAATAAATAAATAAATAAATAAAAACAACTGCAAGAGGAAAACAAGACAGACCCAGAGAGATGAAGCTGCAAACTGTGTAATGAGTAGGTCTATAGGGTCCTGGTTGAATGTTCACCCCATAACAATTACTTTTGATTGCTTCAAAACTTTTCCAACTCTTGGCTCTTGGTTTGGACACGAATTTCACACTACCTACACATTTTGAAGTAGAAACCCTAGGTAAACATGCCTGAACCCTATAAAAAAAAAAAAAAATAAAGACTAATAAGGCGTTTTTTTTTCCTGTTCAAAATCAACAGTACTTTGCAATCAAACAAGCCTTTTGTGCAGAGATATCTAAGTATCTTGGTTAATTTAATACTATTGTAAATTGTGAATGTACAAACCCTGTTTGGGTGAGTAAATAACATTTTACAAAATTTCCTTGAATATGAAGCACTGCCAGTAGTAATTCCCTAGAATATTGTGCAGCATTCTGCTATCTCTGTTTGAAAGGGACATTGGAAAACTGAAGAAGCGGGAAAGAATCACAGATGTGTTAAAAAAATACAATTGTGAAAGGTTCTACCACAGTGTGAGAAATGCCGGATACTAAAGCACTTTTTAGTTGGTTGGAAAAAGCACTGCAAGAAACAATAGCTAAAAGGTGAAGCCAGATATTCTCAAAGAAGGTATGTCTAAAAATGTGGACTAACTTCAACAAGCTATCAGAGGAAGAGTAGATCCTCCTCTCTCTCTGCTTTGAAGTCAAGCCCAAAAGCCTTTCTGTAGAAACACTGGAAGACATTCAACTCAGCCAAATGCCAGCGTGCAAGTAAAATGTAGTGGCCTGAGTAACACTCAGGGTTAGTTTAGAAATCCAGAGATCTGTCCCAGACTCCGCAGGACTATGACTGACACCAGCTAAATTAGAACTAGGATCAGGCTGCGTAAGTTCATTAACTTAGTGAAAAGAGACCTAATGAATAAGTAACTCCGCAAACACCCAGCACAATGATTTCTATTTGCACAATCAAAGGCCCCTCACTCCAGCTGCTTGTCAGGCAGCCGAAGCCTGTCATTCACCCCTTTGTACCTCTACCCATTGTTCAAAAACCCTTTTCTTCTGCGGAGCAACCCCTGATTTTGTTCTTATGGAGAAACCTTTAAGAGCTGCGAGAGAGAAAGGGAACCTTTAGCTCAAAACAAAGGGGGATAGAGCTTCTGCCAGCAGGAGGCTAACAAGCAAATGACAATTTCTATCTCCAGGGTCTAAGCACAATCTCTCCAGGCAGTGTCAAGCCCTGTGTCAGCTCGCTGCCCCGCCAGGCTTCCACAATGCCTCAGGATGACTGTTTCGGAGAACAAAACCCTCCATCCCTTGGGAAATTGGCCCAGCTAGCTCCCAGGCCCAGCGCTGCCTCGCACGGGGCCTGCGGCATGGTGCCCCCCACACCGCTGGGCCCGGATAAAGCCAAGCTGCTGCTGTGTGCGAGCACCGATAAGGTGACAGAAGCAGAGACATGAGGCTCCATCGACCAATCTGTGTCCTGCCTTAACAGTCACTATATTGTAAAATATCGTGAAATAATCTGTGCCAGATGAAAACATGGCTCGAATTTGTGCAGCGCAAAACAAGCCCTGAGAAGAAAGTCCAGGGAGCTGCGTGGCTGCGCTGAGGCAGGCCACTTAGCACTGGGAAACTGAGCCAGCTGCAGGGGGCTCTTCCACTAAGCTTTCTAGGCAAGAGCTTCATATTAACTGGGAGGAGAGGAGAGAATCACTTCTCTGCAAAGCATCTCCGTTATAACCACCTAAAGAAAAGGCAGAAGGGTTCTTCTCCAGTTGTAAACAGATAAAGTCAAAAAAAAAAAAAAAAAAATACTAGTTCAATCACAAGATGGAAGAACTGCACAGGAAGCACTTCTTACACACACACACACATGCCCTATGGATGCATCACAGGAGAAAAAAGATCATACAGAGGTGAATGCACTGCACTTGATATAGCATGCCAGGACCTGGTTCAGAAGCACGGGGAAAGGTCACAGTGCCAGTGACTCAGCACCCGTGGCATTCGGCGCTCTTTCTGAGAAACCATAATTCAGAGTCATTCCGAGTTGTCTTCGTCCAGACTTTTTCTGATGACACATACATTTTTCTCTGCCTGCTCCCTTTAATTTTTCAAATTCCTAGACAACCACATTTGTAACTACAGAGAATGGTTCTAGAATGAGTAATGAAGTGAGACCGTTTCACCAACTGTATATAAAATGTTGTTCTAGATGAAGCTTGAGTTCTGTGATAATGCAGTGTTGGGCAATCATCTCCTGTGAGTAATGTTACTGGCTTCAAGGAAAGCATGAATTTTGCACAACTCAGGTGAGAATGAGTCTCCTGTTAACTGCCAAGGGGATTGCGAGCTTTTATATTCAGACCTCAAACATAGGGGAAAAAGAGACATCAAGAGATGCTATGGTCAGATTCATCAAAGTGAACCAAGCAAGAGTGTCTCCTTTACATGTTCTAACAACTGTACTCTTTATTTCCAAATGGTCTTTCAAGACATTCTTCACAATTGCTTTGATACAAATAATTTTCTTTCTGCTTCTGCAAGACAGCAAGTAATATAATCGCTTTTTTTTTTTTTTTTGTGATAAGAGCATCTAAAAGGGTAAAAGCTATTCTTTTTAGTGAAACTGACCTCTTAATGAGTACAAACAAAAAGACCTTTAAGTGATCCTTTGCCAACAGCCCCCATGCCTGTTACCAATTTCAAACACTTTATGTTCCCCCTCCAGAAAAGCTTTGTATTGTTTCCCATTCATTAGAAGATGGCTATTGTAAATAGCACTTCCAACATTAATATTAAATACAGAAAGAAATACGTTCAAACCAGGTTATGGCTGTAAGGCAAACTGACAAAAGCCAGGAAATTCATAAGTTAAATTCAGTCTGCTCAGGCTGTTGTGAAAACAAACACGGTGGAGTTAGCAAGGTGCCCAGGGTCAGTGCAAAGTGCTCGTTTCCTGGCTTTTGTCAGCCGGTGTCAAAACATCAGCCTTACCTAAATACCAGATTTGCTGGTTTTAGAAATGGCCTTGCACTTGGAGACAAGGGAAAGAAGCAGGAGCCCTCCACTCACTGCTGGTGCCAAGCTGCTGGGAAGCTCTTTACCCACCTCTATCAGCTGTGTCCCCATGGCTGGGCTGGATGCTCCGCAGCGAGGCCGTGTGATGCTGGGCCTCCACCTCATGAGCATCACGAGCATTTTTGGGTAGGTGTATACGCTATTTTTTAAGGACGATGCTATATGCTTGCCAGAGTGGCCATGGGACAAGAGCCTTGACAAGGTGGAAGGACTGCTGGAGCTGGCCTCAGCATGCAGGCTCATGCTCTCTTTTCTCTTTGATTTGTAGATGGCAGAAGGAAGAAGGCACACCTGTTTTTCCCGAGGAGGGACTTGGGCACATGCCATCCCTTACACTCAGGTGCAGCCCTTTCCTCGGCTGCAGCCCTGAGCACCCCCCAGGCAAGAGGCACCCACATAGCCCCAGGGACACAACAGCAGCTCAAGGAGAAAAATGAAGAAAATGGAGAAAAATGTTCATTTCCTTCTAATAATAAAATCATTTTCATGAATGCTAACTTTACAGTCAGTATTGTAGTTAGATTTTCCAATAGGAAAAAAAAAAAGAATTTGGGGAGGAAGGTGGAACTTGCATAGATTTTTTTATTTTTATTTTTTTGCTTGTGTTGGAATAGTTTTTCATATTCCTATGTGGCTGTTTTTTTATAAGATCAGTGTGTTTTGGTACTTGTCGCTAGAAGAAGGTGGCAGTTAACCCCTGTGTTGCCCATGGGAGGGGAAGAAAAATAGCTAGGCCTAGATCCTTTTCTTTTAAACAATGCATTGGGAAAGTGTAGCAACATCTTAACTAGTATACTATTCAAATGGCTTCAAACCTCTGGCATTAAAAACGCACTGTATGTAGTTGTATTTATACTGATGCCTAGCAGTTTAAGTTAAATTGAAGAGAGGTTGAACTGAGCTGCAAGAAGGCTGTCAGTGCAGCTTTTTGGCCCAGTTCAGCTAACACCCACCTTTTTCTAAACCAGTGCAGATTTCACTCAGAATACCCTCAGGACACAATAAATATTTAATTGTATGACAAATATTTTATCTGCCTCAGGAGCTGACAGGAATACAGGGGGTCAGCTGAATGCAAGCTGAGAGAAAACAGGTGAGTCAATGCCATACTGAAATGTTAACTTATTATTCCATGACGCCCAGCCTTTGAAGGAATACATCTTTTATAACCTAAGAGAATAAGGAGGAGGCTGCTTATGGAATTACAGGTTCCTAGCTTCTAATTAGAAGGAGAGTAATTGCAGTGTCATTTATAGAGGTCTTAATAATTTATTTCATTTTCAGGACAGGTACTGAAATGCTGTATATTTATGCTGTATAATTTTCACTCATACACATAAAAATTCAAAATATTTTTCTTCCCACTACACATTTCCCTCCACTTTAACCCTTTACTTTATAGTAGATTTTGGCACCTTTCAAGCTGGGAAAAATAAATGACACAGGCTTTGAAAGTGGTAGAATAGAAAATCTGAGCTTCCCTGAAATTTTGCTTTTTCTTTTTTTCTTATATAACCCATAATTCTTTGAAGTTATACTAACTTGAGCTGACTTCTTCAGCTGTCACTTACCCATTTCATTTCTGTTTTTCAGCAAAATTCAATAAATAAATAAAACAATGACTCGTTCAGAAAACCACTAAAACAGCATAACTGTTTACTTATGGCCTGGAGGCCTGAGGTTTTTTTTCCCGTATTTTAGGTGAAAAAAAAGAAATTCCCCTCTACTTTTGGCCCAGAGTCTAATTTAGAGACAGTATCATCTAGACACATAGTACATCAAAGCTGAGACTTCAATTAATTCCAGAGTTATTTATTTAAATACAAGTTTCTCATTGGCAAACTACCACTGAAAGGCCTCAAGAGGAACATGGAGGCAATAAGGGGAATTCCATTATTCCCACCCTCCAACCTCCCCTCCTGGGCATAGGACCAACATCAAGAAAATAAAACAGTCACCAAATATAGCACAATGGGCTTTTTCCTTCTTAATTACCTTTAAAATTCCCAGCCGAAGAAAAAGACCCCACACAGACTTTCTATGCCACGTATTAGCACTGGTTCATCTGAGTGATGAACCTCCGAAAATAAAGCTTCATAATGGAGCTGCTGACACAGCAAAGAGCAGCCCCGTACAACGAAATGGTTTCAGACCAGCCGATTCACTCCATCATTTTGAGGGGAGGCATTTTTGCTTTGAAAGCCTCCCTTTTGTATTGCTCACACTCCTACACGCTGCTCCCTGCCAGACTATTTGCTATCCTTTGGAGGCTTCTGCAGCTTCCTACATCAGATGGAATTTACCTTCATGTAATTATTTGTTCTGGGAGCTTTGATCTCTACTTCCCTTGTAACTGCAATGTAGTCACACTTTGAACTACAAGAAAGTACCAATTTAAGGCTCTTGCAGCAAACATCATAATGGTTAATCCTAACAAAAAGGTGTTAATTGGTCTCCTGGTGATTCTAAGCCGCAGTCACAATAGGTTCTTATATTTGTTTACCACTGCTGTATTTCCTCCTTATCCCAGTAAAAGTGCATTAGATCTGATAACCTCTTAGGCAGGCTTCTCATTTTTCGGCTAATGTTACAATTTAAAGCAAAAATAAACATATATCCATACCGGTGGAACAGTTCTGGCCTGACCCGTTGTGATTACAGACTTAAAGCTTCAAAACAAGCTGTTTGAGGCTATGTACTCATGGGTAAGAAGTAAAAATTTAGATGACTCCAAAACTCTTTCTGAAGGACAATAGAGCTTCTGTTTCTAGATGAAAGCTGTTTTTTCATATAATACATTCACTCAAACCTTTGGCCCCGACAGAGATTTCATAGAGCTGGAGAGAAGCGTTATTCTATTTCATTTTTGGATCCATCTCCTACTCAGCAGTCCAAGAAATTTATACTGAAAAAAATGCTTAAGCTCAAACTAATGAAAATTGCTCATCATTTTGGACTGTGCTGTTGAGTTTTCAAGAGCTTTTTATTGTTAAATTGGCCGGTGTTATAATGCAGCCAGGATAGAAAACATCTTCCCAGCATAAAACCAAACTATGGTCTCTACTCCTTCAGGCAGGGCCATGTATTTCATTTGTCTGTATAGAACACGGTGTGCTTTTAAGCACTTGCTGTGCAAACACATTTATGGCATTACCCAATGGAAAATTAGGCTTGTTTGCTTTTTGTCTTACACAAATATAGTCCCTACTTTTAACATAACTTCTGAATTCTGGTCACCATAAAATATAATGTATCCATCTATTAATATATATATATATATATATATATATATATATATACTCACACACACACACATATATATATATACACATATATATATATATATATATATATATGTATGTATGTATATATATATATATATGTGTGTGTGTGTGAGTATTTGAGAAAAGGCACTGGAACCAATTTTGTCAGGCCCTTGGGCTATCTCTCAGTGTGATGACAAAAGGACCAGACAGAACTGTAATTTTGTTGCTCAGCTTACATATTCCTGGAGTGCAGAGGACCCGGCAGTTCAACAAAAGATTACTCACGAGATAAACATGAAAATGGTGCAGGACACCAAAATCCCATCACACTCTTCTGACCTCCTAGGGACATTCAGCAGTCTCAATGAGCACGGAACTGCCAGCCCTCCCTCCCACTTTCCCACTCAGGCAATTAGAGCATTTTTGTTTACTTCTGTTAGGCCAGCCCTTCTCTCTGACCAGTTCTCCTGAGAGGAGGTTTCCTGTTGTCCTGTTCCTGTGATTAGAGCACTTCAGAGTCATACACTTCAAACATTCTGTTGAAAATGCCAGGAGAACCCTGGCTGACTGAGGACAACTCTTGAACTTTGACTGAACTCCTGATTTCTCTGAGTGAACCCAGCAGTTAATTTACTGCAGCATGATCACTGTCAGGGTGCATCCCTGCAAAGAGCACTCCTGGGAGTCTGCACCCTCCATTCTCCCCCTCCAAACATAAGTGGTGGGGCCACTCTCCCCACGAACAATCTTCCCCAAGCCCAGGGCTCTCCTTCTCTCTCCCTGAGGGAATAAAGCTAAATCTTTATTCTCTGAACTGTCTCTGTAGACAGCCCATACTACACAATGCCTCCTCAGTGCACTCAAAGTACCTCTAAGCCTGTTGAAGAGCAGAAAAAATTCCATGCACAAATTCGAGTCACGTTTTCATCTGGCACAGATTATTTTATGACATTTTACAATATCATGACATGCTTCTAAATGGCATGTAAGCATGGGGAATCAGAAAAGGAATATCAGTTATAGGACAGGAAACAATGTCCAGGAAGGAACCAAGGAAGCTTGAAGGGAGTGGGGTGACCAGTGTAGAGGAACCAGGCTGGGAGAAATGCAACATTTTTTCTTCCTCAGCTGCAAGCAGGGAGTTTGCTCCTGAGCTGCTCTATACATCCCACCCAGGAACATTTACTAGTGCTTGTCTATCAGCAAAGGCTTTAGCAAGTTGCTGCACACATGGGCACACGTGATTGCCAGTTCATATTCTGGGCTATAGGATGATGGCAACATTGAAATGAAAACACTGCTATGATGAGTAACACTGGAAAAACATTTGTTTTACTTTTTCACGTTTGTTTTGCATGACTTCCTACAATCTCTTGAATATAATCCAGACCTTCAGCAGCTGCAAACCATGATATGGGGTGTTGATAAATTTATTTTGTAAAGCATACACAGTATTCTCATTTTATCACAATGCCCCCTGTGAGTAAGAGGAAGGGGCAAAAGATTCATTTGAGTTCCCAGCAATGCTACAGTTTAGAGTCCATGCATTTTACATCTGGGAAGATGACAGTCTCTCTGAAAGCTTTTTGTTCTCACAGTTAAAACTTGAATCTGTGCCTTCTTTTTCTGGCTCTCACAGGCCGTTTTGTGCTTAACTTTCTTTTCTCTTTTGTTATTGTTGTTTGTTTGGGGGCTGTGAGTGTGTGTGTGTTTTTATCTACTGACATTAGATAACTAAACTTTACATGGGATTTGTTTGTGTGACAGTTTTTTGTTTTTTGTTTTGTTGTTTGCTTTGTGTGTGTGTGTGTGTGCATGCATTATTCCTTCTAACTGTCTTTGAAATTAAAAAGCTTTTAGAACAAACTATGCAATGTCATTCCAGCTATCCTATTCCCAGGATATTTACAGCCCCACCTTCATTGGAAAACAAAGGGCTTTAAAAGAGCAACTTGATACAATAAATGTAATCATAAATCACGTTTAAAAGTTACTTTTCAGGATTATGTAGGTTTACCAATGTGTCTGGTGTTAAAAAAGAGCAGGAACTTGCTATGACAGATGACAAGCCAAGGTTTAACACCTTTGATTTCAAAGTGCAATTCTTTGCTAGGAAAACAGGTTGCTACTGTATCTTATATAAACATCCCCTTGCAAGCTAAGGGTCTACAAAAAGTCAGTTGTGGCATTTTTTTCTTACCTGGGTACTTCAAATGTGCTTGAAGCCTGGAGCTCATATTACAGCTTGAACATGCAGGAGGGGCATTAAAACTATGTGATTATTTGGACTGGAGTGGAAGAGACTGAGACAGGTTCTCATTTTTTTTCACTGTATCAAAGTCAAGGTTAACACATGATTTTGTTTGCATCAGGGGCTTGGGACCAAAGGGTTTTCTTTGCTGATGAATAGAACATCTAATAGCGATGTTCCATCCTCAATCTATTTGCTTGGTTTACCCTAATTGGTAAAAAAGTAATACAAGGGAATTATATGTTTTATGGATGCCTGTAACATAATAAAGAACTTCACCATCTTTAATATGTACTAAGGTAGAAATCTGAGGCAGGAAACTAAGACCCAAAGAGTGCAAACAATAGTTTAGTGTCACTTTGTCATGAAGACTGTGGGAAAACAGTCCTTGTATCAGGTATGCTCAGGATCAAACATACACTTGAATCAGACCATATTCTCAGCATTCTTTGCAGGTCTAGTTTTACCAGCACTGATGTTTCTTTGCAGCAAAGCATTTTTTTCTAACCTTAGTTTTACTAATTGAAGCTCAGTATTCTAAGCCAATCCAGAGCAAAACTGCTGATCAGAGTCAGCATTAAACCAGGGCATAACCAGTTATGAAGGTGGCGGCCATGCATTCAAATCCCTAGCCGTGCTGGTGAGCTACACATCACTTAGAAACAGCGAGAGGTACAGCAGATACCTCAGGAAACAGAACACTGCCCTTTCTCTGTTTTCTTCCCCAGCTGAAGAAGAAACTCTTTCAAGCCACCTTCCTCAAAAGAAGGTGAATATAATTATTAAATTTTAAAAAGAATCACCTAGTGTTCATTTTTTTCTGGGAAAAAGAAATGCACAGAATTTGGTCATAATCAGCTTAAATTCTGTAAGGATAGACTTTTTCCTTTTCCTTTCAAGTGTCCTCATACTTCCAGCTGCCAACAAGGGAATTCAGCATTTCTGATAAAGCACAAATGAAAAAGATACAGTTGGAATGGGGGCACACACCCTCGTGGTGAATTAAAACAAGTCTTTGAAAATTAAATGATAATTGCATTAGTGCTGACTGTCATACTTAATCCACTCCCTGAAAGTCTGTGTCTTGTGCCACGGCTATTAGTCTGCACACTGTTACTTCAAAATGAGGAAAGAAACCTTATTTAACTCTAGAGGTGGTATGCAAGATTGGATACAGATTTTATGGACAATGCCCCAATTCAAGATATAGAGCGGGCAGTGAAAGGCCTTGATTTCCCAACGTCTGATCCTTTCCATAATACACCCTTTTCCCTCCATATTTCCTACACTCCACAATGTCCTCACATCCTTCACAACTCCCTCCTCATCTTTTTATACGTATCTTTCCCATGTTCCTTTCCTTTTCATTGCAATGTTCTTGGGGTGTCCCTCACTTTTCACTGATTCTTCCTACACTATATGATAGGTCTCAAATACAGGTTGTGCTGGACTGAAGTACTACAGTAGACCCATCCCACCTCTACCACCAGTGCAGCACGACAGGGTCCCCCAGAAACCCACCCACTCCTCTCCATCACCCATTCAGTTCCTCTCCTGCCTCCCACAGCAGTAGCCTCAGCTATTCCTCTTGCTCCTGGGCTCCATACAACATCTTTGAGGTCCTTCCCCACTGTCATAAAACCTTATCTCCCTTTCCCAATTCCACAAGAAGCACTTATGTGCCATAGCTAGTGTGGAGGCACCAGGCACAAGCTGCTCCACACACGGCAGTAGGCCTGACCACCCAGGAATTTTGGAATGGGAACGAGGTGTATACCAAGGAGCCTGCCAGCTGCTGCTTCCTGCCCCTCAGGCAAGCAGACTGACACTCTGCCTACCAGATGCCTAGCAGGTCCAACAAATGGCTTCAAGGATGGCATCTGGCCCCCAGGCCTTTGCTGCTCCTGCTGGGCACCGCTCAGCTCACTGGGAGTTTTGCTAGCTGCTTGCATGATAGCAGGATCAGATCTTGGAGAGCAGCATGGGTGCCAGCATCCCTCTCCTATGATGCCTCTTCCCAGGCTCTGACCACAGCTTTATCACCACCACATTTCCACTCTCCCCTGGTAACCCTCACGCTCAGAAGACACCCCATACACAGCTGCAGAGCTCCCTCTTCTTTCACTTTGAAAAACGTCTTCCTTGACAAGATGAAAACAGAAATCTCAACCCAAGGGTTAGGATGTGCAGAGGCCAAGTCTCCCGTCTCTCATTCTTAGCGTGCTTCCACAAGATCTCTGTTGTCCTCACCTGTACCTTTACATGTGTCTGCTGTCTGTCTAATACTTGGAGTGCATGCTTTATGGGGACAGGCATTGCCTTTTCATTCTGCTCTTCTAAAACATCAAACACAGTGAGATCCTGATCTCTTGCTCGGTATCGCAGCCATCAAAACAGTTTAGTAAACAATCCAGTAAAGTCTTGCCAGACATTCAGTCTACAAACATATGAGTGCTTGAAATTAGAAAGCTGCAACTTTGCCATTGTACACTCAAACTGGATTTACACTTCCTTTGAGTGAATTGCTTATAGGGAAGAAAGATCATGCAGTGAGAACGGTCAGTGAGCTCTCTTCACAACTGTTAAGAAGTTTTAATTCAGAACTTTCCATAAAGCATGTGGGGAAACCCCCCATCTCCTCAGAGGTGAATGCATACGCTGCCCTTGCCAAAATGCAGTGGCTTGTTTGATTTCCTGTTATCATCGTCTGCATTTCTAAATCCCAAGGAACAGTCTGCAGGCACATTCCAAAGGGGATATTGAATATTTTATTGACAGGCAAGTTCTAAAGCACTGGTTCCCATAGCCACTATCTGTAAAAGACTTATCCTGAGGGTTCACACAAGGGGGGAGGATCGTGTCCCTTCCTATACCATCCCTACTGAGAACAATGCCAGGGAAACCAATCACTTTCATGGAGGCTCATAAATCTCTCTGTTGATCTCCAACAATTTGCTTGCCTCGAAGAAGGAACAAATACACATTCTTGAGATGAGCATTCCTAACTCATTAATGGGCCTGTAGAAGTGTGCCAGCTGCATTATCTAAAAATAGCTCAGGTACTCATGAGAAAGAAGTTACCTGCCAAACTCTGAATAAGCTGGAAAGGCTGTTGCCCAATATACATCTAAGAGCTAGTTGGAAAGCAAGCACTCTCACGGCTCCGAGGTTTGAGCTCCCTGAAAAGGAGACATTTATAGTGAATACCTTAAAGTTTTTATTTGTTACTGGGATAACATCAGTGTGCAGTTCTCTTCACATTTTTCATCTTCAAGGCTCTGTGTGGCCCAACACATCTGCACTAGAACTTGAGCCTTAATGGGCAAATATTTCAGGATCGTGATGCTCTTCTGTACAGCCCAGGTCATGTAACAACTCCCATTTGGAATAGTTAATGATGCCAACTGACCTCAACAATTCATTGACTCCTTTCAGGCTCTCTGCCATGGTTGTATAGAAAAGACACCAGACATGTCTTTCTAATGAATCAAATTCCTTACAAGTACACTTTTTTTTTTTTTTTCACAAAAAAATCCAAGTCCTAGCCCATGACAGCCAAACAGATAACTAGTCAACGTTCTGCTCTGCCATCTTCCCCAAGTCTACATGCAGCTTGCTTCACTTTCCTTATCCTCTCAAAATGTCTCTCTTGTACACTATACGCTTATTGGACAAAATCTATCTTTTTCGTGGCTCTTGCAGCCAATTACCCATGGAAATGGTTGTGTGAGCTGTGATGAAGGATGTAGTTCATAACATATTTTCTCTTCAGAAAAGCTTGTTTTGAAACTCTCACTTGTCCCTCCCAAGAGCTGCTCATTTCTCTGCCATACCACAGTCTTGCATGCCCTCAGTCATGCTGCACAGGAGTGCATGGAGCCATTTCAGTGACCTGGTTTGCAGCATAACCCATGAGCAGTTCCATCATCACCACTAGAAGGTTGGTGTCTGCAGAGCAGGGTGGGCAAGAATGAATGAATGAATGAATGAATGAATGAATGAATGAATGAATGAATGAGGAGGAAAAGAGGTTTCTCAAGCTCACTTTGTTGTTGAAGAAAACATGGAATGACTTGCTCAGATAGGAAATATTTTTCTTATCTGCTCTCCTGCCGATTATCACCCCTCCCATATCCATAACATGAGCCAGCGCAGCTACACAAACATGTAGGAGATCACAGAATAATCATTTTAACTACAGCTAGAGGCCTCAGATCAGATTTGTTCTCAGGAAATCTGTTTGATAAGAGGAGAGATTATACAGTTCTTGCAAGGCTACCATTGCCAAGGATCCAGCTTGAACACAGTCTGACTTTTTATGCCAAAGGGCTTTTATATCTACCTTTAAGCTGTACCCCACTGCCACAAAGACTCAGGTGATACACCAGCCCTGTTTTGTGGGAAGAAATTACACCAACACAGCAAAAACCACTCATATCGTATCACCAGATCAATGCAGAATTGGCTAATGGCAGACTAGAACTGATTGAACACCAGGCACAGTGATTCTGTCCAAACCCCTGGCATGTCCCTCAGCCCTGCCAGAACAGTAGGTCTTACTCAGCCAGTGTCTTGAAATCCCACAAAAAAAGTCCATTTAGTATGCGTGTATAGAATAGTATAGAGTATACAAGGCCATAGGAAAAGAAAACAGGTCTGAAGATAATAAATGCTGAATAGATAAACCATTTACAGGAAGTATTTCAAAACATCCTTGTGGCACCTTTAGAATACTCCATATATTAAAAATTACAAAGTCCATGATAGGTGAAGGGTAAAGGGAAATAGGGGGAACAAAATACCTTAAAACAAAAAAAGTTTTTGCTCTACCTTAGCTATTTCAAGGCACTTTGAAATGATAAAGTGTTCTAACAAGAAAAACGAAGATCATCAGAGTGATTGTTGACAAATGGAAGACATTTTAATCATTTGATTCAGTGTGCTCATGAAGCAACTTATGGGCAAATTTTAGCAGAATGAATACCGTTAAACAAAACTCCAATTCCACTCTGACTAGCCCAACTACAATAATACCATCTGCATCTGAGAAAACAATCTCTCCAGCGTCCATTTCTGCATCTGTATACCCATATTAAGAGAGAGATCCCTCTCACACGAAAGCATTCAGGGAAGCGAGATAGCTACCAACATGGGCAATACACTCCTGAAGCACTTCTTATGTAGCCGAGGAGAGGGAAGGAAGCCCAGCCTGACTCACCATGGGTCACTAAAAGTCAGAGGACAGGCAAAGAGCATCGGTATGAGATATTCCGATACAGAATTATCCTGATGAACTGCAGTAATTAGAGTCCATCTGAGCTAAGGAAAATATCACCCCTTTAGCTCTGTATTTTAGAACGATCCTTTCTCATTGTGTCATCTGATGACTCCAGCTTTATGCATCTTCCTCAGGTTTTGTTCCCATCATGCACTAAGGAAATCTGCAGGACCAACCCTGCTATAGTCATCTGGCAGCTCTCCCTCATCCATCTCCCATTGTGAACAAAACCAGACAGCAGCCAAGAACAATCTATGCCTTGTATGATCACTCACTTCCACAGCACTCAAGCTGTGACACAACAAGCCTTTCCAGCAGTCCCCAGGCTGTGTTCTCTGAAATTGAGATGGTTTCCTGCTGCTTTCTACTAGTAAAAAGTTATCTGAACTTTCTCCAAAATGATGCACAAACAAATCTGAACAGAACAAATAAAAATTCTGGCAATCTACAGGATACGTTCTTCCAGAGAGTAGGTTTCTTTTTTGAAGACAGGATGATCCCAATTGCAATGAGGTAATGGTGAATGGTTGCCTCACAAGCTATTTCCCTGGGAGCAACCAGGGTATCTCTGTGATACAAAAAAAATGTTGGGTCTCTCTGGTGAAATTACTTCGATTCACATTCTCTGATTTCAACTTGTTGGTGCTCATGAAGGGCAGAAGGCTACTTGCCCAGAACTTGGCCTGCAACTAATTGAAATACATGTATGTGCCCTGTATTCATTTCATTCTTAGCATCTAGCTGAAAAAAAAAAAAAAAAAACAACTAGGATGATTGATACGATGATAGTGTCGGAGAAAGTCATATTACAACTTAAAGCATAACAGATTTCACTTGGCACTATTCAGTGGGAAATTGAAATCAAATACAGTAGCAGAGCAATCTGTCAAAGAAAACTTGTTTCTCTGAGCAGCAGAACCCACTTAAAAGTACATAACTCAGCAGCATATGAAACAAATGACATTTTCATTTCTTTCATTCCTCATGTCTTAAGGATATAGGATCTAATGGATAAAATCCATTATTATAAATCAGAGAAACTATGAGTAGGAAGCAACGGCTACAGGTTACTCTGTGCATTTAAGATTGTTCATATTGCAACTTTACCTTCTTCCCCAAGGCTTATCTCTCAGCTGCATCTGTCTTAGTAAGAATGACATAATGGGAAATTGTTACAGGTTTGAGGAATTTGTAAAAGAACAACTGGCTAGAGGATTAGGCATTGTGTTTCCTGCATTCCACAGATAATGACAAGTTACTAAACTCATCTCAAAAAATAAACTGTATCGGCTGATTTGGAAGAACGTGCACCCTACCCTGTGTAGTATACTGGGTTTTTACAAGAACAACTGAAATAGCTTATCATTTAACATCACTTCTGGTTACTCTACAGTACATGTCTGGAAGGTAAGTGAGTCTGTGAGTAAGTAACATGGGTTGGAATTTCCCAAATTTACCTGCAGAGAATAAAAGAAACAGTTTCGGAGTTGGGTAGAGCTCCATTTTGCCAATTTTGATTACTCAAAGTCATGAGGAAAATTACAGAATTTTATGCTTTTTTGTTTAGAAATGGGGTAGTTTATTTTTTTGACTGCCTGAAGACATACAGAAATTTAACTTGCATTTCCTGCTGATTTTAATGGCAGTAGTTGAGATGGGTTAAAGCCCCCTCTGTCTGCAAGTCCTCACTCAAAATTATCCCTTAAGAAGGGGAAGAAGACCACACAGTCTGCCTGACAACTTGCCCAAGTGGACAGTGGCTTTAAATTAGAAGTCAGGGCTGTGAAAAGTGGTTCCCTTTGAAAAGCAAGTGGCTAGAGGTGTGGAACATTAATCTCATCACCTACTACAACCAAAGTGGACAGGAACCATGGCTCAGAGACCCAAGCAAGCAATTTTCTTTTTTTCCTACTTCACGTCATCCTATTTCATGCATATTCTATTTCCACTCTCATTTGAACACAATTTAGCCAATAGCATTTGTGGGACTTAACCTGGGGTTAAATTTCTAACCTGGTCATATTAAACTGTCAAAATGCCAGACCCAAGCATCACTTCTCCTGATCCTGTATTAAGTCCCACGCACTGCAGACTTGCAATGCTCTGGAAAGTCATGCACATGCTGTGAACATGTGTACCACACATAAGCTCTCTCACACAAGAATGTGTGTTTCTCATGGCTTTTCTTGTATTGCTGAGCCTGTGTTTTCCTCGTGACACTTTGCCTGTCACTTTTTGTTAAACCTGAGTATTACATTTCTGAAGTGAAGGAGGAGTCTCCTGGGCAACAAAAAGTATTTTATCAAGAAGAGAAACGTGCAGAAACATGGCAAAGCTATCCTTGACTGTTACCTTCCCCATTACAGTTTTTACTGTATTATTCGATATCAGAAAAAAAAAAATGCACTTGGGGCCTATACATCATTAAATGTAGGTCCATCGATATTGTGTTTCAAGGTGTCACTATAAAGGTAACTAGAAATCAAACATATATTGATCCACGCTCTTGTGTGATTAGTAACACATCACTTTTCAGATCTGCACTCTAAACTGCTTTACTGCTGCTGAATACACATCAGATTTTCATGCAAATTGATAATATATATATATATAAATATAGTGCTATTTAGGATAGAAAAAGGTATATCTTTGTTCTTGTGTCCTTCAGTTATATAAAATGTAGCACAAACATTTTAACAAGGATGATATATACTGAAGGATATCAGATAATTAGGCTGTCGTAATAAAAAGACATGGCTGTAATTTCAGATACATTCTTTGTTCCAAAAGATTTTGTTTCTTGTCTTCACACCTGACATATGTCACCAGGCCAGTGAAATGTTTTCCCTGACCCTGTGGGGATGGAACCAAAGTCTGAGACGGGAAGCAAAGAGCTCAGTGGGCCAGCACCAGAGTAGCAGGTAGCTACAAAAGCACACTCACCTCACAGCTTGGGAGAGAATCTGAGATTCTTCAGTCTTAGTATGTTCCCACTTACCAAATAGCTATGCAGCTCGTTTGCCCAAACTGTGAGAGATGTTGCTCTTAACTCTTGCGTGTTATTAACTGATGGTTTTTTGTTGTTGTTTTTGGTTTTGTTTTTTACCTAGGTAGGCCACACTGCTGCACTGCCTTTGTATCAAAGGCAGTAATAGTCACTTTTGATATGGTACCACCACACCCAAAAGCAATGAGGAAGAATCTTATCTAATGATCTGATGAGAAGAGAAAGAGGGAGAAGTGAAGACAGCACTGCTGTACAATGCTCCCTGCCACCAGAGTAGGAAAGATACCACTGACTGACAACAAGACAGCATGTGACAGCAGTGATGAAACAAGCCCAGAGCTAGCCATAGCATGCAAATTCTGCTTCCTGGGAAACTGCATGGTTTTTGAAAATATTTTCTTTTAAAATCAGAACAATCATTTGATGAACAGTCAGAGCTGCGCACTGCCAGTGATACTTTTCAGGGCACTCACAGACTGCAGCTTTTGTTATACCTGATCTGAGGCTGGACTCAGGACCTCCAGGTGAGAGCCCTTACCACCGAGCTACTGGCTGGCTTGAGCATGCACAAAATTCTCTATCTTCCTATTACCTTGCAATGAGGAGTTATGCAAAGACAGGCATCATACACATACTCTGTTCTTAAAGTCTTTCTGTGGGCATCTAGTTTCAACCACTGGCAGAAAACAGGATCTTTGGTCTGGTCCAGTAAAGTCAGATTTATGGTCTTCCCTATTTCATCCTCCCCCTTTTTCCGTTGCCCTCTTCTGAAGTCTCAGGCCTCGTGAGAAACATTTCCCAGCTGATTCAAGACAGCTGATAAGTTTCTCAGAAAAAAAAAATCTTTTTCAACAAATCAGTGTTTTACAATAATGTTTCTCAAGACAGGAAAATTTTCCAACTCAGCCTTAGTAGAAAAGTCCTCTGAGAAAGGCAGAAGTTTATCCTTACACTTTTCTGATACCATTCAGCCTGTCATACAAATAAAGTCTCTTGATGGTGTGTGCAAGCCCTTGAAATTAAAACTCTGTTTTTTGCTATGTAGCAGCAGTCTGTCTCAGGCAGCTACACTCCTGGCATCCCACCAAATCCATGGAAAGATTACTGTAAATTTCAGCAGGCTTTGGTCTGAACTATCTGTGCATAACCACCAGACAAGACCAGTGAAGCTACCAGTATAGCTATCCATACTACTACTACTACTACTACTACTACCATTACTACTAAAGAAAAACTAATAGTACTTAATGAGTACTCTACTTTGACACCTACGTGGCTCCCTTGACAAGATCCAGCTTATTTCAAGAGTGTTGCCAAGAAGACCCATCCCTTCAGAGAACACTGAAAGCAAGATATACTTGTTCTTCATGGGAACAAAATGTGGTGGTCTGTGCACCTATAATGAGAGGATAGATAAAGATGCCAAGCTTCCAATCATCCTCTGATCCTGGAGCTGGACAAAGAACCACAACCATAAGTCCGGACAGCAATGGGCAGACAGATGCCCATTCCAGCCTGTAACAGCATGTCCCGTGTTCAGAACAAAGACAAAAGATAGGGTAGAGCTGAGACTCCCTCAGGCTTTTAGTGCAAGGACCTTCACAAAAGGGCCACAGATGCTTTAGAATCCCATGGCCCTGAAACACTCCCTAGAAAATAACTGGTTTCCAGTGACTCAAATAGCCAAAACTGAAAAGATCAATTAATTAGTCTACTACAGTCCCCAGTGACCCAGAACCCAAAACTGTGACCCTAGAAACTTTGTCTGCTTGAGCCTCATGACCAGAGACTCCTCTTCACTTTTTAAGTACTACCTCTTAAAAGCACATGAACAGCCAATTCCAAAATGTCAGAAGTCAAGCATGCAGGACAGAAGGTTGGCTTGGCTGAGTAGGGATCTTCTAGATCTTAGGCAGGAAAAGAAAGTGCATGGCCACTGGAAGCTGTCAGGTAATATGGGAGGACTTCACAGACACTGTTTGCCATTGTAGGGAGAAAATTCTCAATTAAATTTGAAGCTGGTCAATATTGTGGGGGACAATAAAAAGATTTTATTTAAAAAAAAAAAAAAAAAAGAAGAAGAAGAAAAAGAAAGAAAGAAAAAAAACAACACATAAACAGCAAAAGAAATGCATTGGTCCATTACTTAATGAGGATTGTCACCTCACAAACAGAGACATACACAAAGCAGAAAAGTTTAATGACTTTTTTGCCTCTGATTTCAGCGTTATGATGGGCTCTGGCTAACACATCTGGTGAGACGGAGGACCATGACTGTGGAAATGATAAACTCCCAGCAACCTCCAAAGTTGTGTGGGATCTGTGGCTCCAGATGGATGCACATAAGTCTGTGCAACCCAATGGGATTCATCCCTGGGTACTCAAAGAGATGATTAATATTGTGAGATCTCTCAATTATTTTTCAATAGCCTTGGGAATCTGGAGAGGTCCCATCTGACTGGAAGCTGGCAAACGTTGTTCCAATTTTCAAGAAAGGCAAGAAAGAAGACCCTGGTAATTACAGGCCTGTCAGTCTCACTTCAGTGCCTGGTAAAATTATGGAGAAGATTATTCTGGGAGTTACTGAAAAACACCTGAAAGACAACACAGTCATTGGTCACAGCCAATGTTCATTCATGAGGGGAAAGTTCTGTTAAATTAACTTAATTACCTTTTATGACAAGGTTACCCACCTAGTTGACCAAGAGAAATCATTTGATGTAATCTGTTTGGATTTCAGCAAAGCATTCAATACTTTTTCTCACAGTATCCTTCTGTCACACAGCTAGACAAAAACATAATGCAATGGGTGAACAGTTGGCTGATGACTCAGGCTCAAAGGGTTTTATTAAATGGGATTACATCAGGTTAGTGACCAGTCACTAGTTGGGTTCCCCAGGGCTCCATTTAAGGGCCAATTCTTTCCAGTGTTTTCATATATGACATGGACACAGGACTTCAAAATGTACCAAGTAAGTTTGCTGATGACAGATTGGGAGGAGCTGTTGACTCCCCCGAAGGCAGAGAGGTCTTGCAGACACATTTTGATAAATTAGAGGGCTGAACAATCACCAAACATATGAAGTTTAGCAAGAGCAAGTGCCAGATTTTCCCCCCTGGCTGAGGCAAACCTGCCTATATATACAGAGTGGGGGACAAGAGGCTGGAGAGCAGCCCCAAAGAAAGGCATATGGGGGTTCTGGTTGATGGCAAGTTGAACATGAGCCAGCAGTGTGCCCTGGCAGTCAAAAGGGTCAACTGTACCCTGGGGTGTATCAGGCACAGCATTGCTAGCCAGACAGGGAAGGGATTATCCCGCTCTGCTCTGCACTGCTGTGGCCTCAAGTACTGTGGGCTGTGTTGGGCACCACAGCATAAGAAGGACATAAAACTATTAGAGAGCATCCAAAGGAGGGCTACAACGATGGTGAAGGGTCTAGAGGGCAAGAAGTATGAGGAGCAGCTGAGGCCCCTTGGTTTGCTCAGCCCCGAGCAGAGCAGGCTGAGGGGAGGCCTCATGGCGGCCTGCAGCTCCCTCACGAGGGCAGCGGAGGGGCAGGCGCTGAGCTCTGCTCTCTGGGGACAGCAACAGGACCCGAGGGAACAGCATGGAGCTGGGACAGGGGAGGGTCAGGCTGGGGGTTAGGGAAAGGGTCTGCACCCAGAGGGTGGTTGGGCACTGGGACAGGCTGCCCAGGGCAGTGGGCACAGCACAGAGCCTGATGGAGTTCCAGAAGCATTTGGACAATGTGCTCAGACAGATGGTTGGATTTTGGGGTGGTCATGTGTGAAGCCAGGAGCTGGACTTGATGATCCTTGTGGGTCTCTTCCAACTTGGGATATTCTGTGATTCTGTGAATAACCACAAGAGGCAATTTCACAGTATGTGTAATTGTCAAACTGACTCCAAGCTCCTAACAGCTCTAGTGAAACTGACTGCCTTTTTCCTTACAAGCCATCAGGAACAACTGTACTGAATGCAGTAATTACACTGAATGAACCTCTTGCCAGAGCAGTATCAAGCATGGAGTTTCACAGTGCACCAAAACACATACTGTTGCCCAGTAGTCAGGGAATTCAGGCTTTTCTGCCACACTGAGCTTGTGAATTGTTCTACACAAACTGAACATTGCCTGCATTCCATAAGAGGGAGAGGATCATACAAATTAGGGCTAGTAGGGACTGCAAGGGGTCACCTCATCTGCCTCCTTGCCCCAAGGCAGACTCAGCTGTACCTAAACCATTCCTGACAGTTGTTTTTCTAATCTGTTCTTAGAAACATCCAATGATGCAGCCTACTTAGGTGATAAAAGTAATAACTTCTTCCAATCTCCCAGAACTCAGCTCTATATGTGTACCACCTTACTGAAAGTATAAAGATGAGGGAGGCAACTTTTAAATATGCAAATGTGATGTAACTTCTCAATCTTAAGGAAAGCCCTCAAGTATGCAAGGCTGATAGCACAGTATCTCACACACATTTTTACTGGAAGAGAAAGAGGGCTTCCAGAGCAGCTGACAAAGGAGTGTAAGCCAGCATCTGATCTGCTCTAAACTAACAGCCATAACTGGAAAATACCTTTCCCTCCACACCAACACTGAGCCTTTGCAGACACTTAGAAAGTACCTGTGATCCAAGTGCACTCAAGTGCATTGTTCCCTTTCTGCTTTGCAGAGAAACCTTCATCTGCAACACCAGTGGGGTTCATAGCCTCACTGCCTTTCAGGCTTGGTCTTGAGGAAGGTCCCTGAAGCGGCCCCAATGGGACACTCTCCCCGACTCTCTCTTGGAAAGTCACTAGGAGCAGCTGGGGACAGACAAGAGATCAACGGTAGGCTAATGCTTGCTTTAACTGATGGTTGGTGGGGAAAAAAGCAGAGTAAAAGAATATGACTGTATTTTCCCACTTGGCATGGATGTGTGTTTATGTGCACTTGTATGTATGTGTTCAAAAAGGGAACAGGAGACAAATCTCATAAAGGTCAAGTTCTATTTTCAGCCTTTT
This sequence comes from Aythya marila, assembly GCF_965140915.1. Classification (NCBI taxonomy): domain Eukaryota; kingdom Metazoa; phylum Chordata; class Aves; order Anseriformes; family Anatidae; genus Aythya; species Aythya marila. The sequence goes on along the minus strand of NC_139080.1, from coordinate 26,589,790 downwards.
CAATAGCTTCTGATTGCCATTGCTGGAGTGGAGGAGACCATAAAACACAGTTCCCACATGATTTCAAGACAGGTTTCTGAAAAAGAAGATTTGTCCCTTCATATCTATCCTGGGGCAAAAAAAAGGATAACCTTTACTCCTTCATGTCACCTTTATCTTCACTAAGTCCCCAATGCTGGTAGTATTGAATGCAATTAGAGATTCACCCTCCTTCTTCTCACAGTCAACATGAGTTCGACATTTTCTTCAAAATGGGCCTGAGGCAATTTGTAACATTTTTGGAAGCCTACGGAATAGTCAATGGATCTTAGTGTAATAAGCCAGGCTACTCTTAGAAAGAAGGGGAAAGATGAAGTGACTAAAAAGCAGAGGCAGATTTTATAATGGAGAACAGAGAAGATCGAGAGAGAAGTTCTTCTGAAGGAGTTTGCATCATATTTCTTATCCTTGGAAAGTTGTGGTTAGGTAGGACGTAGTGGTGAGTTACTCCTGGGAGAGGTGTAAGTTCTGAGTTATACGACTGCCCTGAATTCATCCTGTCACACTAGCTGCATAACACTCAATGCCCCAGAGCTTCCCCCTCACGCATGGCTGTGAGTTGCTTTTGCAATATCAGTGACCTGAATATATGAGAGCAAAACTCTCAGAGAGAATTAGATTCAAGAAGCATGAAACTTCCCAGGAATCTGAAAGAGTTGGCATTTAGGCCTTCATGGCCCACTAGAGCCAGTTAAAAGGTCAGAAATAAAAGGTTACTGACCTGTAGATTTTCTTGAGACTCAGAGGGCACCATGACTTCAGCCCTGGAGTTCTTCTCATAACACAGGGATCACAAAGGAGTTTGCAGGTCACCAACCCCACAGCATATGAAATCAGGAAAATGACCAGTAAATTTAGCCTGCTTTTTATTTGATTGCCATTGAATTTAAATAAATTACTAAGCAATTATGGCTAATTGGGAAAGCTCCTGAAGGGCATTAGTAATTTTCTTCACTGGAAAAAATACTGAAGGACATTCTGTGACCTAAGTTATATGACCAGTCAAATTATAAGATCATAAATGTCCTACCTGACTCTACAATGAATCTGTTGAATCTGTTCATATGAATCTGTTGCTTCCCTATAGTGAGGTAAAACTCTCTGTGTCTAATTTTAGTTTTCCCTATATCCTTTAAACTGTATGTCTGAAGAGATCCTGGAAACCTATGCTGTTACCCTCTCTTCAAACACAGTCCATACAACAAATCATATTATTGTATATTACACACAAAAAGGGTTTGTTCTTGACATGTTGCCAAGAAAGCTTGAGAACACAAGTCTGTATCACTTTGATCATGAAAGACAAGTGGCTCCAGTTATTTGAAACTGTATTTGACAGGATGGAAGTAAGATAGGAAGTGAAATGTTAAACTGCACTCTAAAGATCAATGCTTTAAGAACACGTAAGGAAAACAGAATAAAAGAAGTGGATTTTCAAAGGGCAATACAGAACGGACAGGAAAAGAGTCTGGCATGAAATTTATTCAATATCTCTTTAAAAGCCTGGGCATGGTGCAAGTAAACTCTTGATTGTTGCTGTGCTCAAAGCACCCTCGCTAATTCTAGAAAGCCACTCACTGGCAACAGCAGATTTCTGGTGTTTAACAGTGCTAATCGGCATCAAAATGTTGCCGCAGCTTTATGAGCACCTCTTCACCCTGATTCTTCGATCACAGTGACTAAAGCCTTAAAGTCAGTAGAATTAGTCCCGATCCATGTTGGTGGAGACAGAAAGAGAATCAGCAACTTGTCCCTTCAAGTAATAATCTTTGTAATCATCTTTTCCAAACAGGAAGGCAAAGGCCACTGCTGAAGAAGTTACCTCAACTTTCAGATGGACTTTGAATACTTCACACACAAAGGAAAGCCTTAGAGAATGACATCAGACGCGAATGTTTGTTTTAGTGTGGTTCTCCTGACATTACTGAGCAACTCAAATTTTGCTTCAGGCCAAAAGCGTATTACACAGATGAAAGACTAATAGCTTATCTAGCCAGCCTGATGACTATTAGAATAGAGCTGAGCAGGAGCAAATTTCTTAAATGGAAATAGTTGCGATCTTTTAAAAGATTCAAAGAGCTGAGGAATCCTTAGTGTTTTTCTCCATACAAAGCTTATTTTTTAAAGGCCATTAACAGCTAATATATTTACCAGACAGAAGCAGGCATTGTTGTGACTGCTGTTTTTATGATACTCTCAAAGTAAGCTGGATCAATAACCATAGAAGCACTCGTCTTCCCTCTAGCCAAGAGAAGATATATTTGAAACACTAACTAGTTTAGTTCCCACTACTATGGATTCTTTCATGTGAAAGAGCAATGCAACGCAACACAACACAAAGCGGATGCCATAGCCATTAACACTTCCTCCGTTCTCCTTTGTACTTCTGTGGATACTGAGGACAAGGGCAAGTAACAATTAACTACTGAATACCAAGCTAGCGGTCACCATTTTTCCTTAGAGAAACTAAGGACTTTATGTGTTTCCATCCCGCAATATCACTTCGTGAATGTGAACTGGTTCGTTCATTTTTCATCAAAGAACACAATTTCAAAATACCTCACCCTTAGCATAGAGGAGGAACAGGTCTGGGAACATGCAGACCAGAAGATGCAGAGCAACCTGTTATCTCCAGTGACTTCTTCACATACCCCCAGTTTGAGAACTTTCATGCAGTTCTGCAGTATGGACACTAGCCTACCAGAAATTTATTTTCAGCTCACATATGAGAAGCAACAGCCTTCAGTCAATTCTAAGCAGGGACAAAGGAACCCTTAGCCTAAGCCATCAACCTTTCTGCTATTGATTTCTGCTAAGGAAATCAGTTTCAGTTGTTATCTCTTTTTCTTCCTTCAGTGAATACTTGATCATAATTCCTTTGAAATCAAAGTTCACATCAACATTTGTGATATGAAGCATGGAATAAAATATTAAAACATCAGGAGCTGCTGTAGAGATCTCCGATACAAAGTCAATCACACACCATTGTAGCAGATGCTGACATATTCTGTGACCTGCTTTCACTTTGAGCAGCTAGGTCTGAGCTGATTTTGGAGAAGAAGGGAAAATAGGACACCCTGATTATGTCCCACCAAGGAGAATACAAGAACTACCACAACTGGAAATGTGTAAGGAGATCTCAGAATGAGTATTTAAGAATCAATAACCCTGGCCTGATGACCATAACTACTCTGCAGTAGAGTAAAAGCAGTAACCAAAATGTATCTCCATCTGATTTTTGCATTGTTTCATTACACTCTGACAATACTCACTGTTTCTCTGTGCTGAACATCTTTCTTGGGGCATAGGAATCATCTTTTGTTCCATGCTGGAACACCTCCATGTACCAGGCAGATTTTGTTCTGTGGAGTGGGATATCTAGACATGTGGTATTAAAACAATAAGAAATTAATTTTGCTTTTGTTGTATTTCATAATAGTGAAAGATATTGCAAACATTAATCCTAGCTATGATACGAAGCCAGCAGGCCTGGATCTCCTCTATTTGCATTGTTCTTCACCATTTAGTATTGAATGCCACACTCCATTCCTTTCCTGTCCCACAACACCCGTAGATCCTCTTTTTTCCCTTCCATAATTTGACCATTAGTAACAGCTGAAATCCTTATCCTCCACATTTTATTATTTACTAGCTGTTTTCAAGCTGTATCTGAAAGCAGAGCTGGCTGAGAGATACCCTGAAGCAGAAAGAGAAAAAGCAGGAGACCACTCCTCTAAGGAAAGATCCAAAGGATCTCACAGTGTTTCTCCACAGCTGTTTGAATTGCACATTTTCTTCCTGCTCTCTTAGCTCTTCTCAATCCTTTGCTTGTAGAGTTGGGGGTTTGGACACTGCTGCAGCTGACCATTAGCCCACTGGTCTAACCCCAGGCACCAGTGCTGCTCAATAACTCTTGAAACAGAAGTAAAGGTTCATCCTAGTGCACCGTGGTGGTGACTGGAGCAATAGGGGTATTTTCACACAGATTCATCCAACAATGCTAGCATATAACTATTTAAAATGTTCTCTGAATTGCAGCAACTGGTCAAACCTGTTCTAACAGCTTCTGGCTTTGAGAGCAAGCAACTCAAACCAGAGAAGCTGCTGCTGGAGGGGATCCAGTGTTTCAAATGGATTTATTTTACACAAATTTGGGCTTTCTCCAGGCAAGTATAAATGATTTGGGGGACAGGGCAAAGTTCTACAGCTATCTTCCCAACTCAATCATCATTCTCAGTTTGCAGTTTTCAATGCAATTTTTTTCTCACCTTAGGAAAACATATCAGTGTAAGCAGAGTGCATATTCCCACTAGGTATTTTAACATAAGCTGTTAATGAGTTGTGACTTCCTTATGCAGTCAGGCAGAGAAGACTTGTTTCACACTAAGCAGGTAAGCAAAATTTAAAACAGATGGTTCCAACAAGGAGGGGCACTGACAGAAGCAGAATTAACATAATTTTATAAATCTAACTAGGGGCTCAAAGCATGGCAGGAAGGTAGCAATACATTGACAACCTCCAGTGCTCACTTGAAAGACAATACAAGGAGCTCACCACCTGGGGTCCAAAACAGATGTTCTTAGGAAGTTTTTGGAACTACTTACAGATATTTACCCAGAGCTACCATTTAATATAATAAGGTTCTTGGTCAACTTTCTGCTTGTACGGTTGGACTGTAAAGACAACCCGCCAGGCATTAATCACATAACAAGGAGAAATCAACCATAAAAAGAAGACCGCTTTAAATTTCTCAAGCCATCATGTGAATCCAATTTCACTTGCATTTCCAGTTCAAACAACAGCACTACATGGATATGTGGATTTAAACAAGTTTTTCCTTTAGTAATAGCAGCTTCAGTTGGAATGGAAGGATGATGCAAATTAAAGTTTTTCGTAACTCTTTACCAGCACCTCACATCACTTAAACAAGTAGCAAACTGGTATTTGCAATCAAACTTAAATCTGGTTCCAGTAATTAAAGGGATCGTCTAAATCTCCTCCTCAATGTCAAGAGACTCTATTTACTAGTTAATTAAAGACTGGTTCTTAAGCTCTTTCAGGACAGACATTAAAAAAAAGACTGAGAATATAGGGGTGAAATTACTGGTTAGGCTCTAACCAAGAACAAAGTTTTACATTATTCCACTAGTTCATGGGTGCCTGTGTTTTTGAAATGTCTTCTCTCCTTTGATATACCTGAGGGTGAGGAAGAAAGTGCATGTTTCCTAATGGCTACATGGGCACAGTGGTGCTTACCAGAGCCCCCTTCTTGTCTGTGGTGTGCAGGCTGCATGGCAGATCACTTCATTATCAGTGAGGTAGGTGACCCTGAGCATACTCCAGATCTCCAGGGACCTATTGTTTGAGGGAGGGGCTAAGGATTATAAGGGGCAGATTTGCACATTTACAGTATTAGCAAAACTTTATGCTGTCAGAGTGATCAAGGAAAAAATACTTACATGGCATCTTTAAACATCAGAATTAGTTCACTTTAAACAAACTTTCCAAGTTTCATTCTAGCCGTTGAGTAAGGGTGGTCCAGCAATCTGGGTGTTGTTTAAAGCTCTGGAAGATTAGGTTTTGTTTCCTTCCTATGCTACAAACTTCTTTTGCAGCCCCTTGTTATCACAGCGTAAGGCACAGTACAAATTACAGCTTAGATACTTACTCTCATGTGACTCCCTATACTGAAGCCATTGCTCTGCAGAATTACCTTGCATACACCAGACTCTCTGTCCCTCTTTGCCATCACATAGCATGAAGCCTTCCCTCATGGACCTCTTATACAAATAAATACCCTAGAAACCATCAGGTTTCTGGGAACCATTCCAGTGGACACTGCACAGGTATTTCAGCCAGAGGAACAGACTCGGGCCCTTCTTGGATCCTAGCATTAAGTGCAAAATCAAACTTTCCAAAACCACTTTCTTAAAATATTTTGCTAATGTATCTAATCAGTTAAAAGTAACTTCTTGCATACTCTGTGCTGAGTTGTCTGGTGGGTGTCATTCAGTCAGACAGAAGTGAGTCTGTCTTGGAGCAGGAAACCCTGCCCCAAGCCAACAAGCAGCACCATGCACACATTTGTACAGTTCAAGCACAAGCAACTACTGCTTCAGCAAATGTGCTGTGATCCTTTCAGGTTGGAAATTAGGAGAAATTTCTTCTCAGAAGTGTAGTCAGGCATTGTAACGGGTTGCCCAGGGAGGTGGTGGAGTCACCGTCCCTGGGGGTGTTCAAGGAAAGGTTGGGCCTGGTGCTTAGGGACATGGTTTAGTGGGTGACATTGGTGGTAGGGGGATGGTTGGACCAGATGATTTTGGAGGTCTTTTCCAATCCTAATGATTCTGTGATTCTGTGATCCTCTGCAAGACTTAATGCCTCAGATTTAGTGTCATGTTATTGACTCCCACACAGCTTTCAGTCAGTTCAGGCCATGAAAAGAAGTCACAGCCTAGCCACAATATATTGTATAGACTTGGCAATTCTCTCCTGTTTGCTGTTACAAAAAAAATCTCCAGCATCCTTCCTTGTAAATGTCAAACTCTGGAGGTAGTAGTAGGTTTGTAGTAGTTTTCTGCATCGTAAAATGTTCAATTTGACAGTACTTTTTTACCTCACAGCCAGGATTAGAAATATTTAATCAGTTCCAATGTGCATGTCTGCCCTGTCCTATGCAGCTTCTCACAGCATCTTTATCAGCATAAGACCAAGTAAATTCGAGCACTGTTCTGAGCACACGAGTGTTGTGATGGAGATCTGAGTATGACAGCAAGGGGTGTTTTGCAGGTATACACCTGTATTTACACATGCACGTGTACACACAGGCTGTGTACATATACCATATTTTGGTTTAGAGAACGTGAAGAAATGAGAGCATGAAGGCAGCATAATGAGTCTTTGATTCAAATGAAGTTTGAATCAAAAACCCCATTCCCACTTCCTCCCCCCACTCATGCCAGTTATTCCTTCCGACAAGTGCCCTCTCCTGCCTGTGTTGTCCTAACTTTCCTTTGGATAGAGCTCTAGAAGCAACATAAGCTGCTGCTCAGTACCTGCACACACACATAAAAATGGTGCACTGCAAGAACCACAAGCTACAATGAAGCTTCAGCCTTTGACTACTGCAATAGCTTAGCAGGTAGCCATGAAACCAGGATAACATGATTCAAAAACATCTTAATAACTTGTGTACCTGGATCAGATGCTTTTTTTTCTTTCTTTTTTTTTTTTTTTTTTTTCATAGCTCAAATCTTGATGAGCATATCGGAATAGATGCTGCTTAAAAGACTTAAGATGCTCCAGAGACTTAAGGCAGCTTGTATGGTGGTGCTGTCTTTGCTGGCTGCATTCAGACTCATAGATTCTGCACAGAACTACATTCCCTGTCTTCAGCAGGCCCTCTGCATTGTGTCCGGCCCTTGCCATCTCAAACACATGTGCTTTTCCAGCACACCTAGTCTACTGTCTTCCTCCTCCAACTTGCACATCTTCCTGTCCTCTGCATGGTCCTGGCTGTCAGAGAGTTTCTTTCTCTTCCAGCTAGGTTAGATTTAGGAAAGTTTTACCTCAGCCTTCTCCCCACATATCTCCTTTCAGTCATTCTGCTTATTTAATCCTCCCTTTGGACTCCTTTCTCATCCATATCAGGGAAGTGTGACAGACAAGTAAATCTTCAGCTGTCATCGCTTCTTCCCTGGTGAGAAGAAGGACTGACAACCTGTCCTTTTCCCACGGCAAAGCAAACTACAACCTATGGGCTATGCGTTTGCCAGTACATTAAACCACTAATCTCTACTGTTTAACTGTTACAACAGGTCTTGCCATACTTTCTGCAGGAGCTAGTTAGCACTCTCCTAAATATTACATATTTATTTACATTACTGATTGATTAGCAGGTTCTGTTCTTGTAAGAGGACGTTTGTTGCATACTTTACTATGGTAATGATCTATTGCAATTCACTGATCAAAATCTGGTCACTACCTGCAAAAAGCAAACCCTGCTGTGGTTAAAGCTAGCCAAGTGCTATGCCATGCAGCTCCTTCATGGGAGGCAGCCTGCTCTGTTTGTGTAAGTCACTCCAACGCCCAGCATCAATCAAGAGGTGAAAGATACTGATGAAGGGCACCTTTCATAACATTTCCTCATCCCACTACTTTCTCAGCCCTTTCTTTCTCCTCTGGGAAACAAAGCACCCTTCTGCTTTTGTCCCAAATTCTCTCCCAAAGTACATTTCCCAACAGTTTCTAACAAAGTCCGTCCTTCCTTTTGGAGCACATCATCATCTGGTGGCCAAAACAGTCAGAAAGTTATGGAACTACTTTCCTTTAAATTTTCACAGGATGGAGCATGAAGAGATCACAGTGTCCCCTCTGTGTGACCAAGTGCAGTCCTGCAGAGGCAGTCAGACAGTGCCTGAACTCCTCCTTGCTGACAGCAGGTATAGCCAAGCAGTACTAGCCACTCTTTCACCACAACTATTCAACACTCTGTCATGAACTAGGCATAAAATCTCACCTACTCAAAGCATGTCTTGAGCATTTAGAAAATTCAAGTATGAGGCATCAGCTAAATAAAAATTCTTTTCTGAAAAAGGGAGTATATAACATGAAGGCTACTATAAAAAACTGCATCTAAAACTTCAGGAAAGAGGTCCAAATAAAATAAAAAGGCTTATTTAGGCTTTTGTTTGTTTGCTTACATGTCAGTGTAACCTTTCACATCAGCTCCGCATTTAACTGGTTGCACATCCTTGGGTGGATCTCTTAAATTCTGAATTTCAGTTCCCAGACACATTCAACCATCACTTGCTGTTTTCCAAGTAAATCCATTGCCCTAGAAGCACAGAGGAAGAGTGAGATGTGTTACACTCACAACAACTAACATTTAAAGGCATTGTATGATACAATGAAGATAATGAGACTAAATTTTATAGAGTTAAGGCAGCCTCCAGATGGGAGAGACCTACTTCTTGTCCTTTAGAAATTGTACAAGAAATTGTACAAGAAGTCAGTTACTTTCACTCATTCAGTTTTCATAACCAAAATGAACAGGTTTCACTTGATTCTACTGGGTGTATACTTAAGACTTTTAATGATAACATTTAGACCTTGAAGCTCACAGGTTTTGCAGTCAGGCACTAGTCCTGACCAGTGGACACAACTTTGTGTAATGCTTCATTTCCACAGAGTGCAAATACCTACAAATTTTAAAACAACAAAGCTTGGGGAAGTTATCAGCTTAAGAGGATTTGAAGTTTCTCAATCTAATAAAGAGACGTTAAACTAATTTAATCATCAAATTCAATGTCTCTAGCAAGTTAGAGATTGTTCCATTGCAAGCAGAGAGATTCCAGTTCCTGAACACCTCCAGCGTAGCTTTTATGCAAATAAACCCTGTAGTGTACAGAGAGGACATGTATGATCAGAGCAAAGTGGGATTGGAGGTGCAACAATGAGATATTCCTAGTATCTCTCTGTAGCTCATTAACCCCATTGAAGCAACTGCCTATGGCATTGTAATAATGTTTTTAATACAAAGAGTTAAATCTGAGACTCTAAGACTATTTTTATCACTTTTGTGGAATGGTAGATATCTTGAAAAAACAACATTCATATTTTTGGAGAAAAATAATTATTGAGCAAAACTATCATTGGAAAAAAAAAAAAAAAAAAAAAAAAAAAAAAGAGAGAGAGAGACTAAAAAGAAAAAGTGTAAGGTTGTGGCCACAGTTTATGAAAGAGGATAAATCTGAGACTTGAATCTGCAAAGGCTGTTCCCTAGAAAATTCTCCATGCTCTGCATGATATCCTTTACCCAGAGAGAGTTTGTCTGAAAGATTGTTTGTAGAAAACAGCCATAATCAAAGTGAATTCCACATTTTTCCTTTTTTCTTTTTTTTCTTTTTTCTTTTTGGATCATAGTAAGTCAATGCCAGCAGCATAGTCAAGAGCAAACACAACTACTTCTCTATTTCTGATCTATAACACGGGTTAACTAATCCACTCTTTAATTTACCAGTAAACCAGTGGTTAACCATCTGACAGCCTGTCTTGCCTTCAAGGCAAATTGCTTTTGTAGCTTTGGTTTGATGATTTAACTAATAACATGTGGAGGCTGAACAGCACTTAATCCAGATCCTTAGAGAAATACAAGGTACTTGGCTACAATTGTGCAGTTAAATAAAAACAGTCTTTCAACCTTAAAAATCCTAACAGCACCATTATTGCAGTTTCCCCAGAAGAGGGCTCTTGCAAAGTCTAGGAATCCACTTCGTCACCCTCCATCTACAGCAGTGTGCCCGTGGGTTTTTTTGAGAGTGATTCCAAAGAAGAGCTATGGAGATCTAAAACACAACAGGAAGCTTTATGTCTGAGATCGTTGTTTGCAAAAAGGTTGGTGTGTTCCTTGTTGATTTGCATTTTATCTCTTCGTATTGAGTAAACCATCTCTTACTTTCTGTGTCAAACACAATACATTATTTACTCACCTGCTTATATACTTATTCTTTGTAACAAAGTCTCTCATATTGTCATTTTATAACTTCTAGGCAACACCTTCTCTGCCTACAATACATCAGTGCCATAACAATGCACTGTTGTTGACTATAGGCCTGTGTAAGTCCTGCTCTGTTTCACACACCCAAGTCAGCAAATCATGGAATCACTAAGGTTGGAAAAGACCTCCAGAATCATCTGGTCCAACCATCCCCTACCACCAGTATCACGCAATTTCTTTTGAAGCACTAGGCTTCCAGAAATACACAGAATCAGGTACTGACAGAAAAGGACCTTTAACAATTAATGACAAAAAATATTTCCATTCCAGACCTTTGTGGTGGTTTTACCCGGCTGGGTAGCTGAACTCTACCACAATTGCTCTCTTTCCACCTTCTCAAAGGAACAGACGGTGAAAATACAATGAAAAAGGGCTCGAGGGTACAGATAAGGACAAGGAGATTGCTCACCAATTACCTTAATGGGCAAAATAGACTACTTGTAGAGAGATTCATATAATTTATTGCCTACCACTGACATGCTAGAGCAGTGAGAAACTGAAAGCAAACTATAAACACCTTCACCCCATCCAGCCTTTTCCACTTCCTCCCCGAGCAGCTCAGGGAAATGAGGAATGGAGACTGCGGTAATCCCTGATGCTTCATCTCCACCACTCCTTCACAATCACTCTCTGCCACTGCTCCAGCGTAGGTTCCCTCCAACACCATCCTTTCCAACCTAATTCTGCATGGGTTTCCCACAGGCAGCAGCGCTCATGGCTCCGTCCCATGGGGTCCATCCATCCCCCAGGAGCAAACTGCTCCAGCACGGGTCCCCCATGGGTGGGCGGCAGCTCCCCCCAGACCCCCTGCTCCTGTGTGGGCTCCTCTCCATGGGCTGTAGCTCCGGCCCAGGGCCTGCTTCTGCTCCATGGGCTGCAGCCTCCTCCAGGCCACATCCACCTGCTCCACCGGGGGCTCCTCCACCCATGGGGGGGCTGCAGCGTGGAGATCTGCTCCATGTGGGACCCATGGGCTGCAGGGGGACAGCCTGCTCCACCAGGGGCCTCTCCCTGCACAGCCCGCAGGGGAACTGCTGCTGCCTGCCTGGAGCACCTCCTGCCCTCCTGCTGCACCCACCTGGGGGGTTCAGGGCTGCTTCTCACTACTATCTCCCAGATGCTGTTTTTTCCCTTCCTTCAATCTGCTCTCCCAGAGGCCCAACCAGCGTTGCTTCCTGTCTCAGCTCTGTCCAGCACTGGGTCCCTTTTGGAGCTGTCCGGAGCCAACTCTGATCTGACATAGGGCAGCTGCTGGGCTCTGCTCACAAAGGCCACCCTGGAGCTCCCTGCTACCCAAACCTTATCACACAAACCCGATACAACCTTACATACTTTAATGTATTTGCTACCCCCAACACTAAAATAACATAAAATAAAATTAATAAAATAAAATAAAATAAAATAAAATAAAATAAAATAAAATAAAATAAAATAAAATAAAATAAAATAAAATAAAATAAAATAAAATAAAATAAAATAAAATAAAATAAAAATAATAATAGTGCATTATCTACCATGTCCATGGAACATACAAGCTGTCTATGAAATAATACTTATTTCTGGATATCTTCACAATCATAAAAATGGCTGATCTTTATTTTACTACATTCTGGAAATATATTGTAAGGGAAGAAACAGCAGAGTATATCTCTGAAGCCCATATACATGGTTAACATACTCAGGGTTCAGACAGCAAAAATACTGGTGAAAGAAAACACAATACATGGAGTTTTAAATTTAATAGATTCTGCTTGTACCACAAGAAACCATAAATTCAGTAACTGTTTTAAAAAGCATCATTCTCATTTCAAATTAGTACTAAATCTTGTTACCTGGAGCATATCTATCTTCTGCTCGTATGTGCAAACCATACCCTGTCATTGTAAACAACTTCAGTAAAACAACATCTTTTCTGCTACAATGCCATTCTAGCAGATTTTTTAAAAGAGAGGAGGTTTAGTTGTTGTTGTTATTATTTGTTGTTTTGTTGCTGTTGGTTTTTTTTTCTTTCTATTTTAAAGCAGAGGTAATGGAAAAGATGTAGTCAACAACCTGGTGGGAGCACGTGGGGACAGGCAGACCCTTCATAGTGGTGCCCAGAGACAAGACAGGAGGCAGTAGGCACAACCTGAAATACAAGAAGCGTGAACCAAAGGAGTATTTGTCTGCCCCAGCCTGACAATAGCCATCATCCACAAACTGGATCCTGAGCCATGATTAGTGCTGGCAGCGTGTTCACCAAGCACGTCTACGTCAGAGGTGCTGCTGGAGTTAAAGAGCACCAGAGAAAGGGTGAGTCACTGATTGTCATGGCTATAAGAATGGAAAGAAATAAATTTAAGTTCTTTGCATTTAATTATTCAAAAATATTACGAAGTTTCAGACTCAGCTGTCAAAATCACTAAGTAGCTACTCTATTCCTATTTATTCATAGAAGAAAAAGTACCATAATTTCTCCATCTGCCAGTACAATTCTTGGCAACCTGCTGGAAAGTATTTTATACATTTTTTAATACACACATGTCTATTTAGATAAGGTACATTTGAGTGAACACATATTATGTTTCTGCTTTTTATCCTGTATAGAAACTAATATATAATTCTAAATAAATTCTATATATGTGTACTGGGTCTGACTGGGATGGAGTTAACTTTCCCTGAAGCAATCTACAACTATTAAAATTGTAATGTGTACATGCTTGGCATTAGGACTTTCCAAGCCATCTTTGTTTCTCTCTTTCTATTGCAGTTCAAGTGCCATTAGGAGCAAGTAATCTCCACTTTTCACATGAGTAATTTTTGATGCCCTTGATAATAAGATTAAACAGTCTGGCCACCTCCTAAACCTTAATATCAGTACTCTGCCCTGCTACATCATTAAATTGCTTCTTATTAGTGTGACCACAGTCCTGCAAGTCACACATGCTAACCTTATGCACTCTGACTGAATCCACTGAATTTAAAAGGAGTACTCAGACAGTGTGAAGTGAAACACATGCAGATGTGTTTGCAATGTAAAATCTATAGCTGAGGCAGAAGAGGAAATCTAGGGCATTTTATATGGCCAAATAATTAACAGTTATTAATCTGAATAGCTCAAAAAAAAAAAAAAAAACCTTTACTTTAGAGATAAAAACAAATCTTTTTTAATTATTATTCCAATTAAGTTTAAAAACATTTTTGCATATTTTATTTAAAAAATCTTGTTATGTTTTTTGACTGTGCAATTGTCCAAACATCCAGCCTATTTACCTCCAAACTTTTAAAGCACACTTAAGTACAAATATGCCAGGTTTTGATGTTTTTTTTTTGTTTTGTTTTGTTTTGTTTGTTTGTTTGTTTAGCCATATATATATATTTTTTTTTTTTATTACCACTTTGAAATGATTTAGAACAGCAGGAAGGGATGACTTGTTCTTCCAAAGACCATAGAAGAAGCAAGAAGTGAGGGATGAAACTCCAGCAGAATAAGGCGTTTCCTGGGAGTGTTTGCCAGGGCTGCCTTTGGCCATGGCTGCAGATCATAGAATCACAGGATGGTTTGGGGTGGAAGGAACCTTAAAGACCTTCCAGTTCCAACCCCCCTGCCATGGGCAGGGACACCTCCCACTAGACCAAATTGCTCAGAGACCCATCCAACCTGGCCTTGAACACCTCCAGGGATGTGGAACATCCACAGCTGCTCTGGGCAACCTGTTCCAGTGCCTCACCACCCTCACAGTAAATAATTTCCTCCTTATATCTAATCTAAGTCTACCCTCTTTTAGTTTAAAGCCATTACACCTTGTCCTATCACTGCACTCCCTGCCAAAAAGTCCCTCCCCAGCTTTCCTGTAGGCCCCCTTTAGGTACTGGAAGGCCACTCTAAGGTCTCCCCGGGGCCTTTTCTTCTCCAGACTGAACAGCCCCAACTCCCTCAGCCTGTCCTTACATGAGAGGTGCTCCAACCCCTTGATCATCCTCGTGGCCCTGCTCTGGACTCATTCTCATATGTTCATGTCCTTCCTGTGCTGGGTGCCCCAGAGCTGAACGCAGGGCTCCAGGTGGGGTCTCACGAGAGCAGAGCAGAGGGGCAGAATCACCTCCGTCACCCTGCTGGCCACACTGCTTTTGGTGAAGTCCAGGGTACAGCTGGCTTTCTGGGCTGCGAGTGCACATTGCCAGCCCATGTGGAGCTTCTCGTCAACCAGCACCCCCAGGTCCTTCTCCTTAGGGCTGCTCTCAAGCCATTCTCTGCCCAGCCTGTATTTGTGCTTGGGATTGCTCTGACCCAGGCCAGGACCTGGCACTTGGCCTTGATGAACCTCATGAGGTTCGCACAGGCCCAACTCTCAGGCCTGTCTGGATGGCATCCCTTCTCTCCAGCATGTTGAATGGCATCTCTTCCATCCAGCGTGTCATCCTGGTTGTTGGGCTTTCCTAGGGCCCACAGGAGCTGGAAAATCCCAGACAGAATCAGGGAGCTGTTCTGAGTTGTCTGTCTACCAAAACAGGCAATTAAACAATGCCATTTCTCCCCACTTTTTGTCCAAGGAACAGCTCAACACGATCTTGATTGAGGCAGAACCTTGAGGCAAGTATGCCTAACCCCTCTCAGAGAGTGAGATGGACCACAGATATACACAGCCTTTTGATCACTAAAGTTGTACTCTATAAAAACATCAGATAAGGTAAACATTTAAATAGAAATACTCAAATGAATTGTGTGAGGTGAAGAAAGTGAAGATGCTTGGAAACAAATAGTGGATCTTCTTGAAGAAAAAGCAAGAGGTAGATAAATCCTCATTTTTTTTCTTCAGCTTTGCTCTATAGTCCAACATCTGTAAGCACTGAAAAAACTCACACAACCTCTTCCAGGTCCCCAGAAAAGTCCCTTTCTTCAGCTTCTTGAAGGCTTTGCTCTAATTTCAAGCTGCAAAAAAAAAGCTCCTGTTTTCCTCAAGGTGTCATGGTCACCACCTGTGCTATAAATGACTCTGTCCACACAGCCCATACTGCTCACCCAGAGCATCTCTCATGATCAGAGGCTTTTCACCCAAGCAGTTCCCTTCTTACAGTGGAGCCTCCCTCGCTGTCATGCTGCAGCCGGGACATAGGCAGGTGGCTTTCCTGTCACACCCTGAAAAATGTTCCCTGTTTGTACAGCAAACCAAGCAAAACAAGTGTCCATCACAAGGGGATTTGCAAAAAGTACCTGCAGATACACACTATGTGAGGAAAAACAGATGGGAGGAAAGAACAAAATGGGTGGGAAACAGCATCACTGGCTGGAACTGTGGCTTGTCTTTTGTCACTTTGGTGCTAAAAATACTCTGTGACTAAAGGAGTGGTATTTTCATACAGGTAGGAGGCAGGGAGGAGGGAGGTGTTTCTGTCAACCTGAGTTGATTTGCTGAAAATGCAAAGTTGCAAATAATTTCTGGTACAAAACACCTGCAGGAACACAGATGGCGTTTTGAGGCTGCAAAGAGCACAGGGCAGCTCCTGCCACTTTCACCAAGAGTGTACGCACCCAGCTGTCCCAGAACCTTTTATTCAGGATCACAGATGAAAGGCATGGTTCAGCTAAACAGAGGAGGACATGCATCAGCACTGATGACTAACCCTTTTAAAGCTGACAAAACACTAGCTAACGCAACATATCCAATCTCACTTTATGACACGAGTATTTCCAGGGTTTTGCAAAGTTAACCAGAAACAGCTAGACACAGGCCAGTGCCAAACACAGCTTCGAACAGCTGATCACTATGTGAAAAAGGGGCTAAAGCTCTTCTATTCAGGTAGAGTGAGACAGAGGCAGATCCTCTGTGGGATTATCAGGCTGGGGGATGCAGGTCCTGGGTCACGTTCAGTAGCAGTTTGTAAGCAAATGCCATCAACAGCAATCACTTCTGAACCCAAGTTGTGCTGGCACAACAGTTTGTAGGAGATGGCTTCTCCCTGCCTTAGTTTTGTCTCATCAGGATGAAATCCCTGCCTGTCCTGCACCAGCTTTCACACAGCTGGCAGGGCTCGCAGGTGGGAGCTGGAGCAGACCACTGACCCAGCCTCACTTCTTAAATCTATTTGTATATCCTCATAAATCCACAGGATGGTCTTAGGGCCACCGGGCAGCACAAACACCCTGACTTCAGCCTGGTTTGCTTTCCACCTCTGTTAGCTCCCTTTGTCCTCTTCATATTTGCTTAACTCAGTGCTCTCCACTTCTTCTGGTGGGATGGGGCAACAGATCTAAGAGGCTGGAATGGTCTGTGAGAACAAAGATGGGAATGGAAGAAAGTGAGGAATAAACTGGTGTGGAAATGAACATCTTGACAATAATCTGCCTGCACAGGCACACTTTTCCAGCCCACTCACTAACCTTTGCTTATTCTGCCACTTCCCACAGGCCAAGCCAGGCTGTCCCAGACAGCAGTTTTCCCCAGAAGAAAATCTGTATTGCATGAGGCCTTTTGCAGTGATTGCCAGGCTTTGAACTACTCTTTAAAGTAATTGTGAGGCAAGGCAGTTCTAGTTTGGGATCTGAAAAGAAAATGTAATGCTTTTTAAAGTCAGACCTACATATTTCTTTCTTTTGCTCAGTACCTCTCAACACTGCAAAGCAGGATAGCACCTTGATTCAGCGCAAGTACTCTGCTGCTGAGTGTGCTCTAAACCTGTCTGGTTTCTATCAGCTCTCTTTAGCTAAACAGTAACCTTCTTCCTGGAAGAGCTATTGTTCCTTACAGGAGACCACTATCTAAAACACCAGACCACTTATCTTTACCTTGTGGCAAGCCCCCCCTACTTCTGTTAGCCCTGGGAGACAACATACCTGTAAATAATTTAAATGCTCACAAGCCAGTTGATTAGCAACATGAATACAAATGCAGGTTTCCACAGCCGGTCTTACACAGCAGCCTGAAATGCTGTGAAATATCTGAAATATCTGCAGATATGTGAAGTGTTGGTTTGTATTTGCGACCCTGGCTTATATAAGTGTCCAGTTGCAATTGAATAGCACAACCAACCATAAACTTTGCCTCTGGATCAGAGCATGGGATATGACTGAAAAATATGGCACAGCAATTACAAAATATCAAATGAACTTAATTTCATCTATACAAGCATAAAGTATTTTACTAAATGTGTGATAACATGAGAGTAGGATTAGGAGGGGTCCTGGCAGAAATTCCTATGGCTTTGCCTCCTTCACCATTCCCCATCACTTCAGAGATAAAGATGGTGGTTTCCAGGGTAACTGGATGGACACACACAAAAAAGGACACGTTGTCTAATTTGGTTTTCTGAGACTGTCAAAGGACTGCTTGGCCAGAAGCATAGCCTAAAAATGATTATAAAGGAGATTTGTTGTTTATTTAATCACACATTTTAATTCTCAGTCATTGCCTTATGCACTTTTTCAGTCTTAAGGGTGAGTCTTATATTCAAATGCACAGTTTCTAACATGTACTAATACTTCAAAACTCATGGGCCATTATTAAAGGCACACACAGGGCAGATGGTCCTGTTGTGTATGTGCATATGTTACCCACTGGGGAGCTTGTATTTTGTTTCATGCTGTGCCTATGTACAAATGTAAGGATTTGAATCAACTGTATATTTCTCTATGATATTTATGTGTCTTCCTGTATGGTTCATGCACATATACATGTTCATGATAGGCCATATTATCATCACATTAAAGCAAAGAGCCTTAACTTTGTCTCATTTGGTATTTGCTAGTTGAGGATAAGGACACGTGTGTATATTCTTGCTTGGACACTGAAGGTGTCTCTTGGTGGCAGATTTTCACTCCATTTTCATTTTTGGAAATCAGACTGAGAAGACACTGTGTCTGGTGCCACAAAGCCCGCAGGGTACTCCCATCTCCTGCCTTCAGGAGCACAAACCATTCTTCACACACTCGTGGGTGGCTGCATTCTCTCCTCCTGGCACTTCTGATGCCACAACATTTGGAGGAGCAGTATGTCTCCACCTCTCCTGGACGCGTTTTTCCCTTAACATGATGCCACCCAGATGCGCTGGCCATGACTGCGGCAATGTATTAAACCATGCTACGGAACATTCCCAGGCACTGGAACACCATCACCTGCTCTGCTAAGTGCTTGAATGATACCCAGCATGTTTCTGGCCCATGCAAACTTGCACTCCTGAGCTTTCTGAGTAGATTTCAGGAGCCAGAGTGCTCCAGCAGCCACCTGAGCTACTGCCAGCATGAGGGGCTGCTAGAAGAGCTGTGGGCTGCTGCACGCCATCCAGCCCAGGGCCAGAGACTGATGCCAGGCACAGCCAACACAGACAGAGCCTTTGGGGCTTGCCCAGGTCAGGGCTGACCATCCAGGCATGCCTGATGAAGCCTTTTGCAATGCTGGCAAACTGATACCTTTCTGCTCATTGAAGACTTTTACTGCCCACACTCATCATGGAGAGTGCTGGTGCCCTGCAAGTGTCTAGTTTCCAGGTTATCGGCTATATTTCAAATTTAAATGCAAATTATCTGTTTCAAATTCTCACTGTACGTATTGGATGTCCAGTGTGAGTCTTCCCCATTCAGAACCAAGCAAAAAGAGGTTGAATCCACGGTGGTATAAGAGCTCCCCAGTAAGGACCCGCACACCCTAAAATGACACCAGTGAGTTAGGGCACATCAGTGTGTTCATACCCAGTGCCACTTAGCTGGCTAAATGTAAACCCAAAAAACACAGTTTCTTGTCCGGCAAAGAGCTTCCAATGAACACGGTAACTGATGTAACTTTTCCCTATTCTGTAAGAAGGCTGATTTCTTCCAATACCCTTTGTATCTCAAGATTCCCTAAGGCACTCCCCCAGCCAAGACTGATTGTGGATACCTCAAACACCGGGAAGCTGAGCAGTGCTTAGGCCTTGTAAGCCACTCAATATTGCAATCCTGGCTTTTTGGGGGATGAAAAACACCCTGAAGAATTCTGTGACTTTCAAGGGGTAGCTACAGGAATTTTGATATAAATAAAATAGAAGATTTCAGAAAAGTTAATTCCTGCAGAAAGCAATACTTCCTGCTACTTCTTTGCATTTCTCTACATATGCAGAAAAAGCACTGCAAGTTTACTCTCAGGGCCAGAATCCAGGCCATACAGGCTGGTGACAGCAACTGGAGCACCAGTGTCTTCCTTGCTCTGCGCTGTGGCCAGTGGAGGCCTCCTTTTCTTTTCCTTCTTTAGGGCTGTGGAAGGAACTGGAGAGCAGGTAGTGGGGAAAAAAAAAAAAAAAAAAAAAAAAAAAAAAGTAAGAAAGGTCGTGCCCCTTCACACCAACACAATGTACTGGAGAAAAATCCTCTTCTAGGCAGGAAAGCAGGCCAGTACTTAGCAGACCTGAGGAACTGAACTTCCAGGGTATGTGCTGCTGTATAACATTATTTTAGATCAGGACAAAGGTAAGGGACACCTCATGGCCAAAGAGATGTCAAGCCAACATAGATCAATAGCATATATATATATATATAAAACATGTAAATGAGCTTAATAGATCAAAGAGTTTGGCTCTGTGTATATATTATATAAAACAACTGGAATGTTTTATACACAGCCAGCATTTTTTTTTCCTGCCAAATAATTATGAAGGATTCGAGATCCTTAATACCGCTTCCAAGTCATATCAGGCACTAGCTGAACTGTACAGCAAGCACCAGCAAACTTGCATTTCCTGTTCTTAAATGTTTTGAGGCTCTCGGAGATTTAGCTGCTGAACTTTGAGATACAGATCATAGAAACAGCAGTAGAACAGAACAAAGGGAGGGGAAATGCAACTGAAGCAGAAGCTTAAACCAAAGCAGTAAACTGCATGTTGTTGATGTCCTTTTATTAAGAGGACATGAAAAGAACATTATAATGGATTCAAAACATTGGGGGATGGAGAGAAAAGGGGTGGGGGGGAAGGGAGAAGAGACAACACTCTAAACAAGTCATAGAATCATACTTCCATGGAGAGAAAATCTCAAATAATTTATTGACCTTCAGTTTCACATTGTGAAAAAAAAAATAAAAATAAAAAATGCAAGTTTTACAAAACCTTAAGACGTAGTAGCAAACAAAAAGACACAACATAGACATTTTACTTCTTCACTTGTACAGTTTTCTTTTAGTACATGAACCACATCTTCAATAGCCAGGAAAGGGAACATTATTCTGCTCTAATCACTCTTATTCAGACAGGTGTCAGACCTAGAGAAAAGGGGCTGCACAATTATACCAGAAGAGGAAGGCTGTCCTTTGTTACATGTTTCTACAGCAACCAGCCTGCAAAATAAGAGGAACCTTCTCGTCTTATGCCAAGGTTTTTGTGTGCACTCCACTGTGAACTGTGCTCGCTTCAAAGCGCAGGGTGTTCCGCAGGATGGGCACGGTCCAGCAGCCAGCCAGGATCCCCACACCAGTTCAGAGCAAGAACCCAGCACATTTATTCCCTGCAGAGCCAGAGGCCCACCCTGGCTCCAGCTTCCTCTGGCCTACACACAGGAATTAGTATCGAGGGCTCGAAAGCAGACCACAACTTTGGAAACAGCTGCAGAAAACTCATCCTGCTTTTGGAAGCTGCGCGGTGCTGCGGAGCATTTCTACCACAAGCTAAGCAGAGAGGTGTAGAGCAGCTCCACGTCCAGACTGTAATCAGTTTGACGGGGAAAACAGGTCTTGAACCTGTACACCCTTACTCAAGGAAGGGGGCCCCGGAGGACCTGGTTCTTCACTTCCTTGTACCTTGCACAGTCACTAGCGCCCGGGGAGAGGACATGCAAAACACGGGATGTCTGATGTGATAGCTCACTTTGCACTCACGGGAGCAACCCACAAGATGCGAGGCACCAGCAGTTCAAGCCTTCAGCAGGACAACCTGTGCAAGCAAAGGGATACAGAGGGGAGATCTATCCTACCTAAGATGTTTTCCTATTGCTTGAAAGCCAGCTAGGAGAAAGGAACCAATGAGGGGCAGAGGGAGGCTGTGGGTTTAAACACTTTTTTATTCTATCATTTCAACAAATCAGTTTAACCAGAGGAACTATAACTGTTTGCATCTAGCTGGGCCTCACCTTTAAAAAAAAAAAAAAAAAAAAAAAAAGCTGCTAATACCTTTGCTAATTTATATTGTCTCAGTATTCACAGAACTCCAAGTACTCTATTTCTGAAATGTAAGGGTCTACTCCAAACACCAAGTCAAACTTAAGGCAGCACAGGGAAACTTCCAGTGACCAGTGTAAATACTTTCAGATGACAAAGCTTTCACAACTACTGCTACACCACTGTCACACAGAGAAAGGCAAGCATCACCAATGTGACTATTTTTGTTTCGCATGCACGCATGCACCTGTTTACTTATACCGCAGCACACACTGACCATGTTACTGAATGTGCCAGTTAAGTTGGGCTCCAGAAACATTTAGAAAAAAAACACAGTACAATACATGCTTCATAACAGAATCTGGCGAAGAAAGCACCTGTGAAAAATAAGCTTCTGAAGTCCAGAAGGAAAAGAGTAGGTTTGTGTCTATCTCAAGACCAGACAGAAAAAATACATATTTAAAAGTAAGTTTAGTTTCTCAGGACTGTACCTGATGCTCCTGAGCAACCAAGTGTTTACATACATACCTGACTATGGAAACAAAAGGCAGAAGAGTCTGAGGGTTATTTTTAAGACTAGGAGTTTTGAAATTCATTTTCTATCCCCATGGGAGTTTTGCTAAAGCACTTGGGTCTTTCACACCTGCCCACTCAGATGATCATCTGAAATCCAAGTTGATGAGGCAATCTGGTCAGTGCAAAATTGCTGCTCTTTTTTCCTTATTTTATTTTTTATTTAAAAAAAAATAAAAAATAAAAAAAAAAAAAAAAAAAAAAAAGAGAGAGAGACTTCATCACTAACATATCTTGAGGTTTTTTGCTTTTATTCTTGAATCAGCCACACTCCACTCATTCAGGTCGATGTGGCTAATATTGAAAGTATCCCCTTTTCTAATCCAATAAATAAATAAATAACTTTGGACAACAACTTCACCTGGGCTTGGTATCCAGAAGCTATTCCACAGTATTTGCATTGCAATCAGGTAGCTGCACAAAGAGAGAGCTGCAAGTGATTTTGGCTGCTTCCAGATTAGAAGTTGAAAGGCATGACCGGCAAATGGCATGTAGCAAGGACACCATCTACAAGACACACCACAAGCAACCTGGGGAGCTGGTGGCCTGAGAAAGTGACCTCCATGGCTTCTTCCTTTAGTATGGGTGTAATTTAAGATCCTGCCTTGTAATCCTTCCATTTCTGACCAGGAAGCCACCCCTCCCTCCCTCCCACCTCTGACCATTACCCAGCAGTTTTCTTTCTTTGTGCAGCAGAGCAAGTCAGCGATCACAAAATGTGCAAAACATACGACAATTCACACAAGCCCTTACAACATGAAGACAATTGCAGGCATTGTTTCAGCATGCAAGCACAGAACAATAAATAACTATATCTACAACAAGTAACGTAACAGGAATGGGACAGTCTGAATTACTTATAAATACAGGGAGGAAAGGGAACAATGAGCATTTGAGGGATATCACTTTTGTTCCCCACTGTTGCAGTAACATTTCACCACTGTGTTCTTCCTTATCTAGGAGGTCACTCGCTGCATGTTGCAGCGTGGGGTCCAGGAGACGCTGTAGGCAGTGCCCACAGACCAGCACGCTCCAGCAAGTGGGATTCTCCAGCCGTGCCGCTGCCTCTTCAACCACAGCGGCATCGCACTGCTTCAGACCTGGCCTGCTTCCCCTGCAGCTGGTGCTGGCACTTCAAGCTGTCACAAAGGGAGGTGACAACCATTCCAAATTTCACATACAAACAGCGGAGTCCATGGAAATCAGGAGTTGTGTGCTGCACAGCTCGGAGAAGTCCTATCTCTTTTGAAGGACTGATTAACAGTGGCATTAATCCACAATTACTAGCACAAGGACCAGATCATAGGTTCATTCATTCATTCATATTTAAACCACGTGCTGAAGCACTGAAGACAGTTTTTTCCTCCCATTCCTTCATGTCTAGGTTAGGTAATTTACAAGGTGCAGATGATTTTCTTCAAATGCAAGAGATGCTGAATGATTCTTCTTCATTAAAACCATTTCTCCAGATCTGAGGTTCCAATTCTCTTCTCCAAATAATGGAGTAAACTAAAAGCATGGGGACAAAGAGAGACAGAGAGATTGAGAGGAGGCTTAAAAGGTTTTGCTGAGACAATATGCCATAAGGTTTTTGTTAGACGTCAAAGAAAATCTAAAAGCTAGGCTTAGGATACAATCCAGTTGATGGGCTTCTCCGCCCCCTGCCACCTTAGTGTTCTTGTGTAATAGCCAACTACTGATAAATAAACCAGCCACGACAATTATTTAGGGTCAGATTCTGCCTTATTAGACCTACTTAGCAAACCATCCCACTGACCCCCAGAAAGATGTCAGTTAATTTTTTGGCTATAAATCCAGTCATTGGAAAATGAAATCAAACTGGTCTAATGCTGCTTCACACGACGGGCTCTGTGTCCTGCATACTTTAACATTTCCATGTTACCCCAAAATTAACACGTCAGTTTACAGGGTCTGTGGATTTGTTTTAAGTGAAATAAGCTTGTGCATTTCTCTTCTACAGAAGCTCAGCTGCACACAAAGCTTTTCTGTCACTGGGCCACAGCAAACCTGGCTGGAATAAAGCAGAAGGAGAGGTGAAGGTGTCTCACCCCAATGCCTCTTACCATGAAGAACTCTGAATTGAATTTATTCACAGTATAGAAAGGGTCATATTAATCCCCCTACTTAAAACATCTCTGCTATTCATTAGAGCAGAAATCTGCTTCATTTCTTTTCACAGAGCAATGCACCATGCATCAATTATTCTATCCTGGAGTCTTTTATAAAAATTGATTGTTCAATGAAAAATTCAGCCTTTGGATGTTGAGATTGTGCTTTCCTTTTTCTCTTTGACACCATATTAAAATGCCAGCTTCCAAACCATCATCAGCTCGTTAACAGTCATTTCTGACAGCACTGCTACCATTTTCAGAGTCAAATCCTCCATCACTACAATGCAAAGAAGCTCCAGTGAACTCACAGTTCGTTTCAACATACTGAATCTCTCAAGCTGTTATATCTAAGGCACAAAAGGGAACACTTATAGGAAATACAGAAGCCTATGTAACAACCCCAAGAATCATGCCTTTTTGCAGTTTGGGGCTTGAAACAGGTTATCAAAAAAAAAAAAAAAAAAGTAAAAAGGTCTCTGCATTTAGTGTTGATTATCTAGACATTCTTCAGTGTAGCATGTCATTCTTCCTTCCCATTGAAACACACACAGAAGCATTGAAGCTAAAACAACCTTTCCTGTTATGGGACGAACTTTTGTATATATCTATAGATATAAAATATATATATGTGTGTGTGTGTGTGTGTGTGTATATACACACACACACACATGCATATACATATAATATATGTATATGAAACACATGTATATTTATATATATATAAAATGTATATATAATATGTATATTTTTATATATATATATAAAATATATGTGTGTGTGTGTATGTGTGTGTGTATGTGTATATATATACACATACACACACAAATACATACATATATATATACATACATATATGAAAAAATATCCCCAACCTACTCAAAAGCCCCAAGTTTGAGGAAAGGGACAAAGCAGACTGGTTTTCCTAAAAACTGTCAGATTGGGGCCACACAGCGCCATGAAAACAGAGGGTAATCAGAAGTAATTTCCTTTTTGTCCCTCCCACCCACTGACAAAGCAGCAGGAGTCAGTGGAGAAGAAAAAAAAAAAAAAAAAAAAACTTTTTGCAGGATGAGCACACAGCATTGGAGAGATTTCAGTCTGCGGTTGCATTCATTCAGTTATCTTGTGTGTTAGTGAAGCTAAAGTAATGGCTTTTAACAAGATATTGCAAAGCAAATGAAAGCTTTTTGCACCGCTATATTCTGAGGACGTGCTTTCAAAATATAACACGCCATCTCATGCACTGTAAATGTTAGAACAATTAAGTCAGTCTCTGAAGAATAAGTCAATATTTTTCTTGGCACAGACCTGAGTCCGGGCATTCAATACTACTGTTCTGATAACACTGAGAACTGCTGGAAGTGAGTAGTAGTAGGAATTGACCAAGGATGTTGTTCCCAGGGAGTGGGGAAGCCACCGCACAGAAATCAAGCCTTCTGCCTGCTTTGCTCTCCATCAGGCTGTGCGGTCACCCCAGCACCTCGGATGTGGTGAGCCTCAACAGTTTGCCCTGCCTTCTCAAGACTAGGTCTGGGAAAAACAAAGGAGATAACACTGCCCAATTTCATATGAGATTTCTGTGCAGGCCCATGTGAAGCAGCAGGTCAGATCTCATGTCCTCTACTCAAAGCTCCCAGTTGGCTGAAAGACAACTGCAAGGTGAATCCTCAGTTTACCTGGAGGATTACAGAGAGAAATGGACTTCACAGCTACCACTAAATTCAAGAGTGTATTCTTTTATCTACACTGCTTCAAAGACTTTTGGGCTTGACATTTATTGCAAGAGTTGGGCAAATGTCTCCAGCTGCAAAAGTTAAAAGAAAAAAAAAAAAATCCAACACACCACTATGGTCTGAACCTTGGGAGTCTCTAAACATGAGCTGTTCTTCCTAATTTCTGGAGAACCTATTTCAGTTGCACCTCTAGGTAACTTAGATGCAAATGCAAAGCTCGTGTAATTATTTCAGCTGCATTTACTTGTCTTGTACCTTCTAACCAGGCTGCCTTCATGGTCCCATTGCACACAGTTCAAATCCAAAACCAAGTTACCACTCACAGGGCACGCAGATTATTTAGGATTAAGAACGCCACTATGCTTCTTTGTTTGGCTGGTGGTAACAGCGATTCTGTTCTGAGGTCTCCCAGGGGGAGAAAAGCAATACAACACTAGCAGGCGTCAGCCAGATCTGTTGCAAAATACATAGACTAACAGTTCTGGAAAAAGTTCAGTAACATATTTTAAGTGATGCAACACTTGGAAGGATAAAAATTAGGAAAAGCGGGAATTAGTTGGAACAGGTAGCAGTCTAGCACGAAAAAAAAAAAAGAGTTTTGAAGGATGTTGGCAATATGTGTAGGTACCCAGATTTATTTATTTATTTAATGAATGTTTTCTCCCTTCCTCCTAAAAATCAGAAATTTACAAGAATGAAACAAGTGAGGCCACATAGAGACTTACTTGTGAGAAGACACAATGCTGAAGTTGCAACTGGTAAGAGCTTGGCCCATTATGTATAATTAAATTGTTTTGGAACATTGTGTGCTATAGACTGGTAATTATTTCAGCCAGCAATATTAATTATATGTCTTCCTGACACTACATCTAGTCCAACATATATGTCCATAAATATTTTGAAAAATATGTACTTTAAAGTGTATCAATGGGCCAAATTCAACCTTAGTCCAGGCAGGTGCGACCTTGCTGTTTAGGCGAGATAGAAAACCAGGCCTGAAGTGCTCGTAAAACACCATTCGTGGATGTAAGTCAGCAAGTTTCCCCAAAGAGGAAAGCATGCTGCTTGCCTGGAAATGCAAGTGAATTCACTATCATGCTTCAGATCAGGATTTACAATCCCAGCTACTGGATATACAGTGACTTGGCTTGTGCAGTCAGGAAAATAGCACAGAACCCTTGCTTAGCATGCATTTGCTATTTAAATGTAGAGCGGGATTCAGGTTTCAAAAGATTCTCTGCATTTCCCCACTAGCACAGGGTCTAGCAAAAATAACATTTTTCATCATCTAAATCATGCAGCAAAAAGCTCCACGAAGAGCAGTGGATGCAGGGAATGTGGCAAGCTACCTGCAACACCTGGCTTTGTCACAGCCTCAGCGTCTGGCCTACAGCAGCCCATGAACGTATGTGCCTCATTGCTCCAGCTGCGCCCGTGGGTTGCATATACTCACCCTCCCCAGAGCTGCGGCTGAAAAGCTTTGTGAAAAACATTATTACTCTGGAATTTAAAGGTGCTGTTTCTTACCTGATAATTTCTAATTGCAACACACACACAATTATGAGGGGAGGTGCTTCCATGTGCTGACAAACGCCGTGGGAATTAGCGAATAGGGCACGGTTGTTATGCTGTTCCATACATCTAATGTGGGATCATAGCAGTCCAACGTTTTGCATCGCTGAATGCCGAAGTAGCCTCCAACAACGTACAGCTTGTTTCCAGATGCCACTGCATGGCAGCTCATTCGCTTGGCTGTCACATCTCCCACCTTAGTCCACTGGTACGTCTCACTGTTGAATTTGTAAGCGGAGCATGCAGAGAATTCGGTATCTCCACCCATAATAAAAATCTGGTTACCCAGAACAGCTGCAGCTGTGTAGCGCCAGGGCTGGGGGCAGGTGGCTGGTACTGTCCATCTGTTTTCACACTGATCGTAGCACTGAACTTTGGGCAGCTTGTCGTGGCTGACACTGGTACCTCCGAAAGCAAACAGCTTAAGCTTCGCACTGACTACAGCTGCATTGCTCACTCCCTCTCGCAGTGGGGCAACCATGGTCCATTTGTTGGTGACGGGGTCGTATTGTTCGACTTGCTTTAAGGATACTGAAGGGGAAGCTGGAAGGCAACCTGTTGCTGCGGTGTGTCCTCCTACGACATACAAGCAGTGCTTCAGCTCGGCAGAGCCATGCCCAAACCGAGCTACCAGCATGGGAGCAGCCTTGGACCACTCCTCATGAAGAGTGTCATACACCCACACATCTTTGGAGACTCCGTTTTCTGATCCCCGTCCCCCAGTGATATATACTTTGCAGCCTATGGCACAAGCACTGAACTCTTTCCGTGGACTTGGTATGTCAGCCTTCGGAATGATCTCCTTTGCCTTTTGGTCCACCAGGTACAGCTTGTCACACATAAAGGTTTGGCCACCCAAAAGAAAAAGCGAATGGCCAGTTTTACGGGGCCTGGCACACAGGCTAGTGACCACTCCGTCATTCTGTAAGATCTTTAACTTGCATCGTATCGACTCTTCCACTATCTCTTTGCTTTTCCTTTGCTTGGTGATAAGTTCTTCCATTGCCACGTTCTCCATGAGGTATATGGCTGGCAAGAGGGCCAGCCTCACCGTCTGCAAGAGCTCGGGCAGATAGCAGTGACGCTTACTGAGGTCGTAGTTGACCCAGTTGATAGCCGATTCATATACCAGCCTTTCATCTTCTGTTTCTAATTCTTCACTGGAAAGGAGCTGCACTACCATGTCTTTGGGCAGCTGGAGGAAGTCTTCGCTTTTACTGATACTCTGGAAGTTGCTAAGGCACATCCTCCAAGAGAGTTCATAAAGCTTGGTGCACTGGTGAGCATCCGACAGCAGCAGCATGCCAAGACAGTTGGTGGGATGAAGGTTTTTCTCCAGAAACTCTGCACAAGCATCCCTAATGTCCTGGAACTCCAGCATGTCACCAGCCTCCAGCAGCGACTCTGCATTCTCCTCGTTGATGATAACCCTGGAGGAATATGCATAGTCCAGAAGCAGCTCCAGGACTTCTGGGTGAATGGAGTTATGGAAGTTGACTTCACTGTCCTGGCTCTCTTTCAGCCCCCCACTGAACATTGCCTCAAAATAGCGGCTGCAAGCAGCCAGAACGGCTCTGTGGCAGGGGAATGACCTGTTTCCGGCATGGAGAAGTACATCTGTAAAGAGACGCTGTTGACGCAGGAGGTTCAGGTGAGTAAGGACGCTATCAGCATAGGATGACTTGTGGAATAAGTATATGTTTATGGAGCCAGTACTGGCCCTAGATTTGCGATTTTCATGCATGCTGACTGACATTTTCTTCCACACCTACAAACAAACAAAAATAATAATACAATTAATGAGACAAATAATTTCATTGTTCCTTTTAGATATCAAAAAGTGTATCTACTATTCACTATAAGATGGGAAAAAGCCCTAATTTATAGATGAGTGGACAGAGAATTGCATCTACCTTTGGCATGTGTTTATTTTTTTTGTTAGATGAGTTTCATAAATGACATACTCCAAATTTGTTGCCCAAGAGCAGGTTTATCTTGGGAAACCTGATCTCCAACTTTCATAGCAATATAGTGCAAGCATGTAAGTCAGAGGAGAAAGAAAAGGAACCAGGACTGATTTTCTCACCCTTCCCCAATCAAGACCAGCTGATTCATTACATATGTACACATGCACATGCTTGAAACATTCTCCTGTACTGAATCATAGCAGGAAGAGCTACCAGACAGAATACCTAAGGAATGTCAAAAGCTGCACAGGGAACAAAAAAACTACTAATCCCATTAGGAAGCTTCGCTTTGGTATAATGATTCCATATGCAACAGCAGAGAATGAAAAAGGGTAGCCTTAAAAGGAAAACCTAGCAAGGATCATAGGTTTAAACTTGCAAAACCCCTAAAAAAATATATATTATGATTGTATTTCAGAGATTACATCTCGAACTCTGCCAGCAGCTGCCTGCTGTAATGATACAGCATTTATGTGGCCAGAGTCAGCAAAAAGTTGTGTTTTCATTGTCAGCTGAAGCCACTGAGGCATCGCTGTGATGGAGCTACCTCAAGAGTCAGGTACTCAGAGCACAAGCCATTGACAGCTGCTGGTTACTTCTGAGGTGTGGAGGAGACATAAAACACATGGGGCATACCCCATACTGTTCTTCTACTCCTGACAAACACAGAGCTGTTCAGTCTCTCTCTGGAGATGAATATTCCTGTTATCTGCCATGATATGTAGGCTTACATGCGATTAAAGGAGCAAGATTCCAGATTTAATTAAGAGTTGAGCCAAAACAGAGTGGAGCACATGGAGTAGGAGGAATACTGGCAACCACTTTTAGACAACGGCCAAAAAGCCACAGTGCAAATAAGAGGTGGAGCATATGGAGCCCAGTGCAAGCTATGGCTGTGATTGCTATTGTAATCATCTCACTTCTCTCTGCAGAGGAAGCTTGGAGAAAGAAGAAAACCAGACTTCCCTAATAACTATGATATTCTCATGCTCAGAGTCCCATCTTCAAATAAGGAACAGGGTGAGAGCCTACCTGGGAAGCTCCCAGTGCTCAAAGTCAGAGCATGACCCAGGGCTGCCTGTGGAGGTGTTTAACGTGGATGCACTTCCCCCTCTCACAGACTCAAACATTTTCATATTCCTGAGGATGTTTAAGCAATACCGTACAACTCTATTCCTGCATTTCACACTTAAAGATGACACAAGAGGTTGAAAACCCTCAAAAAACTTTACTAAATAATTTGTTTTTCTAGGTTCAGATGACCAGAACCTTCAACAAAATCAACACCACAGATGATTCATTTGTCCAACAGACCCCATTTAAGAACATCCTGCTTGTGCATATGGAATATACACACACTCTTCAACAAATACAGATTAGATGCAACTTAGTCAGCACCATCCTCCTCCCTAAATAATATACAGAATAATCAATTTGTCAGATAAAACAGCAAGGTTTTGATATACCTTTCACTTCAGTCACAGGGGAAAAAAAATAAACCACCCCCAAGCCAACACCAATTAAGAAACAAAGAGACACCTTACTGCAAAACTACCATAACTCATTTCCTATAATCTGGAAAACGACTTCCCTGGTGCAGTTCAAATAGGATTGAAAAGAGCAAGCAATACAGCTCAGTAAACAGTGCTCAGTCCAAACTCCTCCAAAACTGCAAAGGAACACTTCTCATGACAGCCACAAGGCAGAGCACCTGGCTCACTCTACCATGCAAAAGTCTGAAAAGGAGCTTTAAAACCATGTTCCCTAAGCCAGCCTTTGCAATGCATTAACACTCAGCACAGAACAATTTAGGGAGGATGGCACATCCTCACAGCACAAATCCTTTTACAAGAAAAATGAAATAATCTTTAATGCAATTGTATTAACTGGCAAAGAGTCTGGCAAATAAAGACTGAGATGCCATTCAAGGATCCTGAACACTAATCTTGGGCTAAAATTACTCACTTAATCTATAGCCAAAAAGATTACACTGACCATACACTCTCAGGTTGAAACCTGCTGGAACTGAAGGATTACAGAAAGGGTCATGGCTCAAAACATTAGCACACAAACCGTGGAGAGACACAGATGGGAAGGGGAACCCATCACTGGCAAAGAATCCCCTGCAAGTTTCTAAAACTTCCACAGACTTTACCTTTTTTAATGCCATTACCATGCAGCACACAGCATTCACTAGATGTCTACAGCTTGGCTTTCCTGGCACTGAGGAACTAATCCTGCAAGGTCTAATTGCCAGGGAGCAGAATGGGAGCTAAACACCCACTGATCAGAGACAATAGAGTCACTAGGATCTGAAGACTAAAGATGCTCACTGCCCCCTTCCTCTCTCTCCCAGTTAAGTGATAATGTAGACACCACAGCCTAAGCGTGCCATGATCTCTACAGCATGCCAGGAAACATGATTCTCATCCTGTACCCCTATATGCTGGGGGAACTCAGAACACACTGAAAACTTTCTTTTACCATGCAGAGAGGATTCAGAAACAGGGCTGGTAAAGTTCATGTCAAAGGCTGCAAACACAGCCGCTCAGGTCTTTCACGGGGCTCTGCACTCCTGCAAGCACCACTGGCGAAGGATCGCTCAGAACGAGCCCACAACCACAACAAAATAGATGCAAACTTAAAAAACCCACCCTGCAGCTAAGCACACGTTGGAGGCTAGTGAGCTACAGACCATATGCAGAGGGGAGGAACAGATCACTGCACGTTACCCAAGCCCACCCACAGCCTCAGTAACAAACGCTACTGTTAAAAAATGGAGAGATAGGCTCTCAGACTGCTCCTGAGAAAGGCATTCAGCATTTCACCCCACTAGAACAGAAGACCGTGTCTTTCTGTGAGTGATGTCATGTCTTATGAACCACTTGTCCATTTCACATACCCTGGTCTTTAACTGTTCCAGTAACATCACCTTTATCACCACAATGTCATCTATTGAGAAGAATTCAAAGTATGCCAATTCACATTTAAGATAAGCTAACATATTTCCCCAAACAGAGCAAAGATACATATCTATACGCATCTCTTTCCTCCGCTGTGGTTGCTGAGATTAGCTCACACATGGACTAGTCAAACACCCTTAAAGGCAATTATCACAATTTACTAACAAGCAGTGTTTCTGTAAGCGTCCTTTAGCAGGTCCTAACAATTAGCTGGGTCCAGAATCTCACTGGAATATTAAACGGCATAAATGACATCTCTGATTTCTCTATTTGCTGCTGGAAATTATGCAAGCCTCAAATTCTTCAGCGGAGGTAATTTACAGTCAGTGAGCAAATGTTCATCTTGAATAAAATGAGTCAACTCCCTTCAGGCAACTTTTCCTTAGAAATAAAAATATTTGTATGTAAAAGACAAGAAGTGGTCAGCAAATTACAGATATAGATTTTATCTAGGAGCAGAGGTTCAACCAAGACTTTGATTTATAATTACACTTCAACAGGCTACTTGTCACAGCAGCCCAGTAGTAAACACTACTTTAAGGCTGAACAAGACTCCCTGCCCTACTTCTTTGGAGCTCAGCAGCATGCAGGTCTCAGCCTAAACCAAGCGTAAAAATAGGTATTTTCAAATTACTGACACAGCCACGGTGCAGAGTCATTTTACTACGACCCTGTAATTACTTGGGGCTGGTTGAATTTTGTGCAGGATCAGTGAAACGGCTGGAGGAGAGGCAGTCTGCTGTACGTCCCATTGATTGAACCGGTCCTGCCTTCAGTCGCTAGCCCCGCAGCGCTGCCACCAGCCCCGCAGAGCCGGACCCCGATCCCGCCCCAGCTCCTCCAGGAGGACCTTGGCGGCTTCCTGGGACCTGCAGCGGGACGGAAAGCAGAGCACGCTGCTCCTGCAAGGAATGCAGCGCTGCTCACCGCACGCAGACAAAGAAACCCGGCTCTGGATTCCCCGCAGCTCACCCGGTCTCGATGCCCAAGCGACTCCCCCTCCCCGCCCTCTCTGAAACCAAAACTTCAGTTTTCCTCCCCAGAAACAGTGCGAGGAGCCCGGCCGCCTTGCGCTGCCCTTTACAGACCCACCACCACGTGCAAAACTTTCTGCTCGGGGGCAGGCGCAGCCGCTCCGCAGCCAGCCCCGCGGCTCCCGGTCCCTCCCCACCGCCGCCGGGGGGTGTCGCGACCCCCGGCAGGGCTCCCCGGGGGCAGCGGGGACCCCCGGTGCCCATCACCGGCACCTCGGGGCAGCACGGTCCGTGCCGTGCCCGGGGCGCAGCGCGGCCGCGGAGCCCCCTACCCCAATCCCCCCGTCCCGGAGCGGTGCGGAGCCCTCCCGCTTCCCTTCCGCGGCCGCGCAACAGGTCGCCGGGCACCGACTTACAGCAGCAGCAGCGGCTCCGCGGCGTCCCCTGTGCCTCCGCGGCCGGCGCAGCGCCGCGCATGGGAGGGCAGCGGGGCGCGGAGGGGCGCGGAGGGGCGCGGAGAGGCGGCCGGGCAGGCTGCGCTGCCGGGCGGAGGTGGTGCCGCCGGAGGGAGGCGGGCCGAGCAGGGAAGGAGGGGAGAAAGAAGGGAAGGAGAAGGAGGAAAAAGAAGAAAGGGGCGGCCGCTGCTGCTCCTCCTGCTGCTGATGCTGGCACCGCCGGGCCGCAGCTCTGCCTCGGCGGCGGAGCGGGGAAGGGGTATATGGGCGGGGGGCGGGCGGACAGCGCATGCAAAGCGGCTGGGTGACACCCGGGGGAGGGACGTGGGGGAAGCGGGCGGCAGCACCAGCAGCAGCAGCAGCAGCAGCAGCAGCAGCAGCAGTAGCAGCAGCAGCGCTGTCACGTAAGCCCGCATCCCGCACGGGGCCGCGGGGCTCCCGCGGGTCCCGCAGCGGCCGAGAGGGAGCGCTCCGCTCGGCAGACGGGGAAAATAGCCGCCCGGGGTGTGGGACAAGCAGCCGGGCTCCCGATGTGCGCGGAGCCCCGCGGAGGATGCGCGGAGCCTCGCGCCAAAGGGTCCCGAGGGCTGCGAGCGCCGCGCTGCCCCTCGCCCCGCCGGGAAGCTGGAGCCTGGCTTTAATTATTTGCCCATTAACCAAGCATGAGAAAAACGCTCTTGTGCAAAAAGGCCGATTTCGGAAATAAACATTTTCTAAACATAACAGCGGTGTTTACACAATGGTATTGTGCAGCTCTCAACAACAGCAACGAAATTAAAAATGCACGACACCCTTCTACACATTGTGCACAATGCTGATTTGCCATTTGCTAACACAGTTTGCCGCAATGGCATTAGTCTAAAGAAGCTTGAAGGAAGATAAGAGCAGTTATTTGCTCCCACCAGCAGGAAACTCCTAGCTGCATGTAACAGTTTGGAGAATTCATTTGTTCCCCATAAAGAAATGTCACCTACATCTCTCCTGTTGGAGAGAAGCCTTGTAAGCAATTCACTAGCTTGCAGGGGGTTACTTGTATTCCTGCTGCTGGACTGCAAAGACTGCAGATAAGCACACACTCAGCGTATAGCAGGACACATCTGAAATTCTACATTCTACATGAGGGCCAGGGGAGGTATGCAGGCGCAGAGAGCGTGCCTAAGCAGAGAGCAGATGAGAGTAATTTGTTTCACAGGCTATTTCTTTTTACAGTACTGTTTGATTATGACATGAAGAATTGGAGATTGCAAGGTCTGAAAATGTTGTGTATCACTATGTAATAAATAAAGTGTATTTCAAAGCTATCTAGGTGTGAGAAGCTCTTGGAAATTGTAAATGACCCTACACAAGAGGTACTCATGGACTCCATGCTCACTTGAGTCAAGCAGGTTCAGTGAATTTTGAATTAGGCTGTGAATGTTTGACCTTTCTTGCACCATAGATTGTCCATATTGCGAGTCTGGGTTTCTCCTTTCGTCATAATATTTCCCACAAAATATTTTGATCCTTCTTTTCTCCCAGTTTTCCCCAGCAAAGCCTGCAGAGATTCCACTCAAATCCTGCCCTAGTGGTGCTAATTACATTATGGTGAATTCTCCATAGTCAGGTATCAGAAAGTCAGATTTTATCATCAAATACAACCAAAAAACAAGGGATACATCACTTCCTGCAGTGTTAGATCTGTTCTGCTCCCTTCAAACAGGCAGATGAGTGATCACCATGAGTGAAAAACAGAAATGGCAACGTTATTAATCTATTGCTCAGTGATGACATCTGTGCCATGGGACTGATTTTGCTCATTGTGATGAGGAACGGTCAGTGAAAATTGAAGTCTGTAGAGAGGACAACATACAAGGCTTACACAGCTGCTCATAGCTCACGTATTTGAACAATACTCTGGGTGACTAGAATGAGCTAGTAATCCTATAAAAGATGGACCAGATGAAGTACTGGTTTTCCTTGTCCTCCATAAAACAAGGAACCTGTTGAAGTTAATCAGGGCAGAATAATTGGATGAGGCAAGACATCATCTGCTGGGGAAACAGCTACATGGCCAGACAACCCCTTCTGCATGCATGTAAGTCAGCGCACATGCACCGTATGAAACAGGGCTGCTGGTGGGAGCAGAAAGGGGAGGAGAAGAAAAAGTAACCCTGTAGTCCTCTGCCAGTTACATATCTGAAAGGCTTACAGACCACAACAGTGGTTCTCCTGAATTTCTTTCTACAAGCTCCTTTTCATACCAGATGACAAAGAGCATCCATAACACCTCTGCTCCTCCCTGCATGGGGGTTAACACCAGGCAGCTCTGGTTGTAAAGGCAGCTTAAATCACATTTATAACAAGAATCCTTGCCTGGTTATCATGGGAGAAATACTCAACAAATCAACCTGGTCCAAAGCAAATCTTTGGCCCAGTTTAAATTGGTCTAAGTCAGGTCACATTTAAACATGGTTCCGGTTGAGCCAGTTTTGTAGATGGGCCAATCTGTATTTTGACACTGCTGAAAACAAAGTTGGCCTAGCCTATCCCAGGACATAGTTTAACATGCCCACTGGACTAGTTTAAACATGTTTCTCCCAGTATTTGTATGCCAGGATCTTTGAAGTGTTGCTAAATATCATGATTTTATCACAAATCACAAGATAATTGGCATTTTTCTCAAAGCCTCAGCTTCTAGAGTCATGTGAAATTGATAATCTCTTAGGGTTTGCATTTATTTATTTATTTGTTTTAATAAAAAAGATTTAACAATGACTTTGTGGAGTGGAAGTGTGGCCTTCAAAAATAGAAGGCGTACAAAACCCCAAATATTTTCTGTTTTAATCTCTGGAATTTTAAGTGCCATGTTTGACTCCAAAACAATTGGGGTAGCAAAAACTTCTTTGTTCAGCTCAAATCCAGCTTGCTATGCTTAGAAGCACTGCTGGTTTAACTAAATGAGTTTCACCTCACACTTTATTTAAATTGGCTTGGCTTCTGTGTTGAGACAAGTTCTTGGATTCTTGAATGTATAGCAAACTTTATAATATGGCTTTATTGACACTTAAAAGTTTTGCAGGCATGCCTTTGTAGCTAAAACATCTTCCAGACTACCCTAGCCACACCAGCAAGAGCTCTAACACAGACAGAGCTCTACCAGCAAAATAAACTATTTACCAGTGCAGGCTGTTACATTCAGGAGATCGAATTTTTTGTTTTCTTTTGTTAGTATCAGCTGCATCTACACTAGCAGGGTTTGCCAGTACAGCTATCTTGGCAACCCTTTTAAATGCAAACAAGCTGTATGTGCCCGCAGAACAGACTGAGATCTCATTTTTAATGCTATTAAACAGCTGTGTCTTGGGCTTTTGCCTTGTTAGACTCTTTTAACCACATTATTTTGTTCAACTGCTAAATAAGCAGCATGGGGTTAAATGTATTAGTGTAATTTATCTTCATTCCTTCCCAATTTACACTTTGAATGAATTAATTAGAATGATCTAATTAACACTGTACAATAGCAGTACCAGTGCCAGAGATCTCTCAGGGGGATGTGGCCAGGAACACCCCTCAGTGACCCACGCCTGCTTTTCTTATCATTTGTCTTTGATGAGCTTCTCCAGCCTGGCCTGGAAACAGAGGTTTGGTTGGTACAGCCCAACATGGCACTGTGCTTGCTTAGTCCCAGAGACTATCTGAACTGTCTGACAGGAGGTCAACAACCAACAGTTATTAGCAGCAATTATGCCAGCTTTTCCATTTGTTTTGAGGGGAGAAATCCTTCTTTTCCTTGTTCTCCTCACCTCTCTGTATGCTGCTTTTTTTCTAAAGGATTACATTCAGACTGTCCCTTAGATGTCATTCCTGCATAGCATGGCAGCTCAGCATGAAAGGAAAATGTCTACTGCTGTCTAGAAACTAGCAGCACTAAGGGGCAAATTTTTGTGTAAGTGACATGTAACTGCTACTCTCCAAGACATTTATACTGCCCCAGTGGGACAAATGGTTGTAAGGTGGGTGTTCCTTCTCTCCTGGAAAGTACGTGAACACCAGAACATTTGAAGACAGTGAGCTATGACATTATGTAATTCTTAAGAGAGAGGACATGTCAGGCCTTGGTTTCCATTTAAAAGTAAGTATGTTTTGCACAAAATGTTTTCCAAAAGGATCATTGTGACTTTAAAACAATGTTATAGATGTGGATAATGTCTGGGCTGGGTGAAAAACAGAAAGATTTTTAAGACTTCTTAATCCTTATGAGAAACCCTGGGAAAAGCCTTACTGTTGCATCTAGTCCAGAATTCACAACTCTGCACTATTCCAGCAGTACATATATACAGAAAATCAGTATTGAGAGAAAATATGTCTTAGGCTATGAGGAAAAGCCTTCCAGTTCAGCTTTTTGTAAAGTCCCTTTATGCATCTGATCATTTTCCAGTTCTTATTGCTCTCTAGATACCCCCAAAAGAGTCTCCGCTACCTAACTTTTATGTTTTGTCTACTCTGTATTGCCTGGACTCTCTCTTAGAAAGAAAAATCGCTCTTGGTCAGTGAAGACAACAGTGATAACGACCTACTTTTGACCGAGTTGGATTAGCAAGGGGTCCCAATTATTTCTGGTATGCAAGCTACTTCCCACAGACATGTGGCCAAGAGCAGTACAGGGAGCACTGCTACAAAGAGTGGTTGATGCCACTTCTTGATACCACTTGTGACATTCAGCGTCATCACTGTCACATTCAGCAGAAGTCTTAGCACCTTATCCATACATTTAGGAGATTTCTGTGCGTATCCTTGCTGCCTATTCCCCCCTCTGCACGGTGACTCCACACAGGCAGTTTCTCGCTTCTTTTCAGGAGCTGTCTCCGGTCTCAGTGCAGACTCCGGGCTTGCAGCAGCCTCCCTCTGCTTCTCTCTTCCTAAGTAGCAGTGGCCCCCAGTGGTGACAGCTACGCCGGCTTCCCATTTCAGGTTATTCCGGTCTGTACTGAACAGTCTCCATGCTCTAACAGGAACGTGGCCTAAGGACTAGCGAGTTCCTCACATCTTCCAGTTCTGCTGGGACTATGGGCCAGTTCCTTCGCATCCCTTCCAACCCCTACACGCCTAAGCTTGGAAACAACCAGTGCTGATCAGTCTCTGAGAATGTGGCTGTTTCTTACATTATCCATTAAAATGTTTAGGCTTTTAGAAGGGACCAGGTGAGTCAGTGAACAGTGTGTCATCTAGGGAAACCCCTAAACGACTGAGTATTTTGGTTGTTTTCACCTTTTACACGAGTATTGAAAGCAGGAAGACGACAATGTATTCATGCAAATGAGTACATTTGGCTAAGTAAGGACAGCAATACACATCTAAGCAGCTATGCTTACATTCTTAAGTAGCAGTACACATTGAAATACAAGGTATTTAAGGTCTTTTAATACTTGAGGGCCATTTAAGGTCTTTTATTCAAGGTATGTAAGGATAAGGACTTTTGACTTAATATGGGAATACACATATTTTTGGTGCTGCAACTTTTAGTTGCTGAAGTGTGAAAACACAGATATGTGTGCATCCAAAAATTTACATTTTAGCTTGGGGACTTGTTACACTGTTCCCCTCACTTACATACTATTTTGCCTGCAAATTAGAAGGGAAGTCTCTCTTGAACAATTCAGGCCTGCTGAACTGTCAAGCCAGATACTGACAGACAGCACCAAAACAAACAAACAAAATCAGACAATGCATAGGAGCCAAATGCTTTCTGTCTCAAATTTAGGAGAGAGTTTCAGACTTTGTCAGGTAGGTAAGAGAAAGCATGAGAGAAGAAAACTTTACTTATTCTCTTCCTCGGTGCCTAGGAGACATTAAGCTAATCTGTCTTTACGGATGTGTTAAGTAGATCAGAACTTTGGGTAGAAGCTCAGGTTGTTCAACCTATGTATCACTGTAACTAGCATCTACTGTACCAAATCAAAGTGGAGGCCAACACATTTTCACAGAATCACAGAATGGTTGAGGTTGGAAGGGCCCTCTGGAGGCTATATGATCCAATGGCGGGGGGGGGCGGGGGGGGGGGGGTTCGACAAGGGACACCCAGACCAGGTTGCCCAGGACCATGTCCAAGTGGCTTTTGGAGATCACCAAGGTTGGAGAAGATTCCACAAACACACTGGGCAACCTCTGTTAGTGTTCAGTCACCCACACAGTAAAAAAGTGCTTCCTGATGTTCAGGAGAAACCTCTTGTGCCCATTGCCTCTTGTTCTGTCACTGGGCATCACTGAAAAGAGCCTGGCTCCATCCTCTTTGCACCCTCCCTTCAGGTATTTATAGACACAGGTAAGATGTCCCTTGAGCTTCCTCTTCTCCAGGCTGAACAGTCCCAGCTCTCTCAGCCTCTCTTCACGGCAGAGGTGCTCCAGTCCCATCATCATTTCCATGGCCTTTCCTTGGGCTCTGTACAGTATGCCTATGTCTCTCTTCTACTGGGGGGCCCAGAACTGGACACAGCAAAGCAGGTGTGGTCTCACCAGTGCTGAGTAGAGGAAAAGGATCACTTCCCTCAACTTGCTGGCAACACTTTGCCTAATGCAGCCCAGGACACCATTAGCCTTCTTTGCAGCAAGGACATATTGCTGGCTCACGTAACTGCTGGCTCATGTCTTGTAGTCATGTTTTCCATTATCATATACACACATCTTAAAGCACTAGTTTCCAAACTACAGGCTGTGAGGTCATGGGAAGTGGTCCACAGAACGATAGTAAAATGTAAAGTTTATACTGTTTCCTATTCAAAAAGGTTGATGATAAGAATACAGGAGAAATTTGGAAGCTCAACATGGTTTGTCGGGGACCACTGCTTTAAAGAGACAGAGAGTACAGAATTTCCTGATTTTTATGAGTTTAGGACAGATCCAGACAAGTATTTTAAAGCAAGCTTGTTTGTGTAAGTATGGCTTTATTAATTTTCCTGCTGAACAATTCACCACAAACATCTGGAACAGCCTTATTAGTAGTTTTGAGGCCGCATTAATTCTGGATGTTCTTAAATAGCATTTTTTACTTAAGAACACTTAAGAAAGGAACACTTTTGAAGGCTCTTGGCAGAACATGAGAAGGTTAAAATAATCTGTTACCTAGTCTTATTCTGTGAAGCTTGATGATTGTGAAGACTAAGTAATCTGATTCCATACATTTTAACAGGATGAAATGTGTCCTATTGAGCTGGTATTTCTGTGGTTTAGATCAAACTTTTGAACATGTTGCCTACAGCAGGGGTTGTTTCCCAGGCATTCTTATATGCACAAGTAGCCTCAGTATCCTCATCAGCCTATGTCTGTTTAATGAGAAGGACTTAAAAGGACACATTTACTTGTTTTAAAAGACTTGTTTATGTACTCTCTCAAAGCATTTATGTGAGACTTTATTGTTCTTGTGTACAAAGGAAACCAGTGAATTGTATGCTGCCACAGAGCCCATGTATTATACAAGCACTTATAGGTTCTTTGTGAGGTTTAAATCCTTTATGGTACTGGTTTGTTTTTTTTTTTTTTCCAAGCAAGCCTTTGTAGAAGATGAATTTCCTGTTGGTGCAATGCAGTGGTGGTACATTTAGATTTGCAGCAAAGACTTTTTTAAAAAAGAGGAAACTTAGGAGTGAAGAAAAACCTGCATCGTAATAGGCAAAACCTTGAAAATTCCATGTTCAACAGTGAGGGGAAAACCAGGTTTCTTAGCTGACTTGTATTCCAAAAAGGCCTATTACCTCTCCACGCTAAATATTAATTTGGATGATTTAGTTAAGCCTAAAACAATTCGGAGGGCTTAAACTTGGAAGGATGCTTAGTGTGGGCAAAGCTTCAAAACTTTCTTAATACAATGCGGCATTTACTCTGGTTATTGATTTGCATCTTCAAAGCTCTGCTTTATTTTAGGCTAATGGAGTTTAATTAGAGATCTGATTGCTGCTGAAAGTAGTAAAAATGAAACTGTTGGTGCTTTATTTGAGCTAAACATTTTCTGGCATTTTTCCCAACCTCCAGGACATGTCTGGACACGTTTCTACTTTCCTACCTGAAGAAGGAACACTTGGCATGTCAACATATGTATATTTTGGCTTAAATAAAAGACAGTAGTTTGGAAACACAAAAGACAGCTTCTGCCTTTTGTAATAGGTCGTGTGTTAATATGTAAAAGAGGTAATACATTAAATTACGAAGAATTTGGAGTGCATAGTTGCAAGATAGCTAACTGATCACTTGGGCTTTCTTAAAGAAATGTATTTAAGGTTTTAGCTGACAGGCAATTTCCTCTTCAGAATTTACTTTCCTCTGTTTGTAAACTTGGAATTTTGCTCACATAGACTAACAAAGCCTGGTGATTTACCACATCCAAATAATTGATTGGAAAAAACATTGGGGTCTCTTGAAAGGATTAATGCAAACTCAGCTGTGGAAGCAATTTTATCCTGGCTATAAGATTAGAATATGCCTACTAGTACATTTCTAGATAGCTTTGAAATTCATTGCTTACTGCAATAAACTGCACATATCATAATAGATATTATGGAATAGGATAGAAAAATATTTGAAAGCCTTGTCATATCACAACAGATGGAAGGAGGCAGAGGAAAACAGCTTTAAGACAGTGTTCCTCACCAAGCAGTTGTCAAGCACCCATAAATGGATTTTGTACTTCAAAAGTATTGGTTCAAAGTATCTAACCAGAAGTCTCCAAGTGTCCAATAGGTTGTGTAAAATGACAGTATACATACAACGGTATGCACAAAGCCCAGCCAGAACTTGTGTTTGTACATGTGTAGTGTTTGGACATGTGTAATCTCATTTTCTCTGATAGAAGCATAAAAATGAAAATGATGTAAGTACCTTAGATTATCAGTTGTATGAAAATTCATCAGACTTGGAAATCTGGCTTCAAAATTTCTCAAGCAAATTTTAGATATTTTTTGTTTATATGAAGATTGAACATATGTAAAAACCTCAATAACTGCTAACATGACTGCTAGATTTTCATGCAAATGAAAGCTTCATGAATATGCAAACAGTCCTAAAATTTGCCTGGAGGATTACCTGAGCTCCTATGACTAAGATACTTCGGACACACCTTCTGTTTTTCTTCCACTCAAGTACACTTCAAACAGCTTTCTTTCTGCTGGGGTCACTGTGATTCCAGTATGTTAAATGAGGAGAAATCTTTGAGGTACAAAATATCTGAAAAAAATCATAAGTAATTATGAGTAATCATAAGTAATTTATGAGACGTTGATTTTCCCAGATCACGATCTAATCAAAAGGAAAGAAAGAAAAGACGCTAAGAAAAATATGCATAGAATTTTCATTTACTATTGACACAGCATATTTCATACAGTTCTTATAAAAATAAATAAAGAAAATTACTTTAGGCTGTCTCTCAGAGAAGTTCTAGTGAAGAATTACTTCTGCAAGAGAGCAGTGTTGTCAGAAAGAAACAGTTATAAATTTTCTAGAGTTCCTACTTTTTATTTTCCTACAAATGACATTAAAGCGTGAAGTTCTAAAATGTGCATTAAGTAATGAGGTGTGGTTTAGTTTTTCATTGCTAATGCATCTCAAAAAATAGGCCATAGAAATGAAAATACATTTAAAATACTGGGCTCCCTGCCTATCCAAATATAAACCATAAACTTTTTGTCATTGACATTCAGAATAAACTTAAAACAAGGACTAATCATTAGACTTCTTACGTTTTTTTTTTTTTTTTTTCTTTTAGTGTATTCTAAATATTCTCTCTATATATATTCAATATATTTTATCATACCCTAATGTATTTCTGTATGAAAAAGATCCAGTCTGTTTTTTAAGGGACAAAAATAAAATAAAATAAAATAAAATAAAATAAAATAAAATAAAATAAAATAAAATAAAATAAAATAAAATAAAATAAAATAAAATAAAATAAAATAAAATAAAATAAAATAAAATAAAATAAATCCATTGATAATTTCTTGCCACAACAAGATTTATAAGAAGAGGAAATCTCTTCAAATCTTCATGCTTTTCCAAGCATTAGATGGTCATGGGTACAGCCCCACAACTACTGTCGTGGAATTACCATTACATTCACACATTTGCTTGCAAGATGTAATGCTTTAGACGCTGCTTTTTAAACCGTGGTAGTCATAAAGCCTGGGTTCTTCTCCCTCTCCCTGCCAGTGAGGTGGCAGATGCCTGCCTCAAGTCACAGCCTCGGCAGGCTGGGTGGGACGCGAACACCCCCTCGTGGCTCCAGCTGGAAGACGAACACTCTGGCACCAGCCAACGCAAGAGACTGCCGAGAGCTTGCGAGAAATAGTCTTAAACTCACCGTTAGGCAGCCACTTGTTATCAACATAACTCAGAAGGTATCGGCTAAATTCTGGCTTTGCTGAAAACAATTGAGAGAATATTGGAGACGTGGTTTTGTCTCAGTATTTAATATAGAGCAGCACAATTATGCTCAGTGAAGCA
Source organism: Aythya marila (assembly GCF_965140915.1). Taxonomy (NCBI): domain Eukaryota; kingdom Metazoa; phylum Chordata; class Aves; order Anseriformes; family Anatidae; genus Aythya; species Aythya marila. The sequence continues at coordinate 26,545,261 of NC_139080.1, read as the reverse complement.
GCTATGCATTTATATATCCCAGGCTCATGGCTGTAAAACTAACTCTGCCCTTCCCTCTTTAAATACTTCCCTCCTCACTCCTTTATTGTTACTTATTATAAAATTACTTATTCTATGTAGATAAACACATTCTTAAGGAACTCATGACAGTGGTACTTTTTCCCTTCCTGTTTTCTGCATATATTTATTTATCTTTTGCACATTCCTATCTTGCTCCTTCTTGGGATGGTGCACTCAGACCACATCCTAGCTATTAATAACATATTTCTCACTGCTGCCCTCCTCACTTAGCAGTATTTGTCCATGAAGGTAAAAGGAGCTGCAGAGAGGGGAGCCTGCCAATTGCACAGCCAAAATACACTCAGTCACGCCCTGGTAACGGACTGACTTTGGAATGACTGCACAGATTCCATCCCGATAGGTTTTGGTACCACACCCCCTATCTGATCCACTTATTTCAGTAAATCCCACAACCATGCAAAGATAGGCCTGACCTGTTTATGCCTGGAGGCACGGTTGTCCACTCTACCTCGATCTGAACCAACAGATTAACTCAAAGTTTCTGAAGTACGTTTTCTCAGCATTATTAATTGAGGACTAAAACCCAGCTACTGTGAAGTCAACGGGAGCTTTGCCAGTGAATGCCAATGCCTCTGCTATTTTATTCCTTGGCTTTCTATGCAGGAACTGCCAATCATGCTGTATTACACAGTAAAATTATTAGGCATCCAATCATAATTTCCACAAAATAGAGAGAAGTTATCCTTTGCCGGCAACAGAATCAGGCGCCTTCAGCAAACCACCAAATTCCCTACATGTTTCTTTTGTTGGAAGACTCAATTCTAAATAATTTGACTTCAAACAATAATTTCTGAACTGATACACTAAAACATTATGCCATCAAGTATACATAACATCAAACTCCTGTCTGCAAGCCCATTTTATGACTTTATTTTTGCTTCTTTCAGGAACTCAGTATTTTAGTTTCCTTCTGAATAGCTAAGCCTGTAAACCAGACAATGGTAGAGTCCATGTTTTTTATTCTGCACAACTAATATGGAGTGTCAAGAAAATATAAGATAACAAGTAAAAAATCCAGATCTCATTTTCATCAGAAAATCAACTTGGGCTTTATAAAAAATGTGTAGTTATTACTTCAGACTCTTTGCCTAGAGGTATGTATTTCTGACTGAGGTGTCTTTTTTGTCTGACTATTTTTTAAACAAATAATAAATCTACATATGACAAAACATATGACTAATCAAATTAAGCAATCTACTTAAGTATTGGCACGTTGGCACAGCAGCTCTTGGCAGGACTGAAGGCAGTAGACAGGTAATGGTTTTCAAGCTTCTTCCTCTCTTTGTTTGCCTTTTAACAGTTCCAAGAAGTACAGCCAAGGCAAAAGCCACCTCTGAACTTCTTTCTGCAGGGTTTATATTTCAGAGCTCTTAGGAGGAGAAAGCAGGAAAATGGCTGAATTTCAGCAACACAACATGTGAGTGACACAGGTCTCCTCCACCAAGGGGTTTGCTTCAAAGTTGTTGTGCGCTATCAGCACAGGTTGGAGCATTACAGTTCCAAGCATGAGGTCCAATCTGATTGCATATTCCCCCTGTCCACACAATTGACTTGAATGAAGCTGGGTTTTTAATCATTCTTCATCTGACCATGCACAGTGTTGGAAATGATGATAGAAAGAGGCATTAAATGAGTAAACAGTTCTTTCATAGAAGTAGCATGAAGAACATTTACACAAAGCATCCCAGGTAATGTGAGTTACTAATTACTACAAGAAGCAGAAGCTAAATAAAATGATGTGACCACTTCTGCTGACAAATTAAACTACAAATACAGCACATGCTGCATTACAGCTCACTGAACAAAAGAGATTACTTACAGATTTCCAAAAGAGAAAGCAACATCTGTTACAGGGGTCCATACAAAGAAAATATTACTGTTTAACTGCAATCAAAACCATTCCACAGCTCTTAAAATCCACAGTTCATTTAAAATGTATTGTATTTTATTTGGAACTTGATATTTTGTAAGGTTTTCTTTATCACTTAAAGAAAAACCTTTTCTCCAAAATACCATAAATCTTGAAATTACAATAAATCTTGAAATTCTTTTCAACAGGTCTTACTCTGTACACAGAGCAACACTGTTCATAAATGCCTTTTAGTTACATTGTGGTAGCTCTTTCGATCATGATTTAATGTTTACTTAAATCTGTCTTTGAGAGACTCCATAGTCACAGCCTTCAGATCATAACTCTCACGTTCCACATTGTACCATAAGTGAAACTAGTGCAATATATGAAACACTCACAGTACACATTAGTTTTTGGGGTGTATCAATAGCTACACTAATTATGCATTAAAGGATCATTTATTCATTTCATCAACACACAGAAAGCCTATTTCGAAGCTAAAGTTTTTCCTTATATACACATAGCACTTTTAATATAAAATTCATAAATTCCATGTTACTCTTCACTTTCTCAGCAAAGTGATTAAATTAATTGAGACCTGAGATTCATCTGACTATAGTACATCAAATTTTCTTTTTTGTGTGTGTGTCAAAATCATAGAATATTGGCTGCAAAGGGTCTTTAAAGGTATCTAGTCCAACCTCCTGTTCAAAGGAGGGTTACTTTTGAAGTTAGATCAGATTGCTCAAGGTCCTTTCCATGCAAATTTTGAAAATTGCCACAAATGGTGGACATTCACTTCCCTCAACCCACTGATAATGGTCTTGCTAGTATAGCTGAGGATATTGTTTGCCTTCATGGCTACAAGGTCACTTTGCTGACTTGGGTTCAACCTGCTGTTTGCCAAGACACCCCATCCTTGTCAGCAAAACTGGTCTCTCACTAGCCAATACCCAGGTGGTACCAATGCATAGGGGGGTTCTGTGCCAAGTGCAGAACTTCATGTTTGTTGTTGACATTCAAAATGTTCCTGCTTGTTCCATGGGTTCAAGGTTTCATGGAACACGTTGCCCAGGGAAGTGGTGAAGTCACCATCCCTAGAGGTGTTTAACGAAAGGGTAGATGTAGTACTTAGGGATGTGGTTTAGTGGACAATATTGGCAGTAGGGTGATGGTTGGACTAGATGACCTCAGAGGTCTTTTCCAGCTTTAATGACTCTGTGTTTTTAAGATTCTATGGATTTGTATATGGCCAGCTTACTTGAGTATTTCCTAATTTGATCCTCCTCTGCTATGGATAGTAACTCTCTCCCCAAAGGTTGCTTGTTGTCAGAGAAACTTGGAAGGCTTGGAAGAAGATTCTGCTGGTAAATACTGATATGAAGCAAGTACTGGGTGCCTCAGCCTCTTCCATGTCTTTCAACAGCATGTCCCCTGCCTAATTCAGTAGCAATCCATATTTTCCTTGGTATTCCTTTTGCTGCCAGTGTACCTGCAGAAGCACTTTTTCCACTTCACATGCCTCACCTACTTCAATACCAGTCAAACACTGATGTTGATAACGCCATCCCTGCTTGTTTTTGTATTCCACCTCAACAGCATATCCTGTCTTCCACTTCCAGTATGCTTCCTTCCTGTGTTTGAGCTCAGTCACATGGTCCCTGTTTGACTACATTACTTTCCAAATGTATGATTTGTACATTGGGATAATCTAATCAACCAATAAACGTCAGGCACAAGTAGACTGAGTCTGCTTGAAAACAGGGGGGGGTCAACATGTCTTATTTTTCCACACTCAAAAAAAAAAAAATAAAAATCAGATCCAAGCTTTTAGAGACCTCTAATATTTTGGCTTAGAATTAATTTTATTTTTTTCTGATGGAACCACTTCATCTTGTCCTGCATATTTAAATAATATATAAAGGCTGAGACATTTTAATGCCTTAGCTCATCTCTGCCAGAGCTGTAGATTTCATATTAAGCCCACATGCAACCATTGACTTATTACTACAGACAAGGACAGAAGCACTGTGTGAATCTTGGACTTGAATATCGGGCCTTTTCCTCTAAGCCATGGTTTTCTTTTGCCTTACTCAGTGATGTTACTGAACAAGCATATATACCCACTCTACTCATTACAGACTCCAAACCAAAAAAGAAGGAGACACAAATCCAGGGAGAGTTCTTAAAAGGAGAAGCCCAATGTCAAACCTAAATTGAAGGATGCCTGGTTGGAGGGACTGATGAAGAATATAGATAAAAAAGTAATCTAAGCACAGTATTCTGGGCCTCCTGAAGTTTAAGATTACAGGGATTTAGAAGAACTATAAAAGAAAAAGCTGAAATAGTCAAGACAGGAAATGATTCAAGCATGAATAAGAATTTCAGCAGAGCCAGAACTGAAGCAAGGAAGAAGCCTGGCAGTGCTATAGAGATTGTGAGAGATCAATGACACACAACCGAACTGTAAGGGCTGTTGTGGGCTGAAAAATCAGTTCAGTCAGGCTCAAGAATTGTTTCAAGAAATCTGGCCTTCGATACTGCAGAAAGTAATTATGTAAATTATTGCATTAGTTGGACTGCTCTTACAAAGTGAAAAAAAAAAAAAAAGTCATAGTTGTCAAGCTAGTATCCCTGCAATTTTTCCTCCCCTTCAATAAAAGTTAAGGTAAGGGGAGATGTACTAGAACTACAGTGGTATTCCTACAGGTATTACCGATACCTGTTCAAGACTGGACTCAGTACACTTGCTTTAAAATAATCTGTAATATATATATTTGGAAATACACCTGCAGATGATTAATTTGTTTTTGAATAAAACAAACATTGTAGAATAAAATAACAGCTAAAGAAACTGTAAATGATTTGACATTGACTGCTCTTTTACAGGTGATGATCATGGAAAAGGACATGGAACAGAAGTATTACAGCAAACACAGAATATTGTAGGAACATCTCATGAAGACAGACTCTAATGGGCTCAATAGAAATCAGAATGGTAAATACAAGGGTGCCATTCCTGAAAAAGCAGGGATAATTCAGGCTAAAAATAGTAAAAAACAAAAAACAAAACAAAAAAAAAAACCTTAGATGAAGAAAAGGTGTAAAGGCACAGCTGCATACTATACTGTTCAAGGCTGTTTAGAAAGTAACAATGACAAAAGCAAGACAGACAGAGCTCAATGGAACCCCTTCTCCACCCACTATACATTAAATTCACCTTACTTGAAAATGCCATGCAAGAGCATAAAAATGGAGACTATGCAGCTGGCTTTTATGCAAAGCTGTTGTCTTAATTAGAAAATGTGAAAGTCTGATGAATAAACATAAAAGAATTATTATTTCATAGACCTGTAAATTTAACAGAACACAGTCCTAGAGAAGAAATAAACAACTCCTAGATCAAAGGATTCATAGAACACCTTCACTGGAGGAATAAGTAGATATTTATTAGTTACCATTTTCTTTTTCTTTCTTTTTTTTTGAAGCCAGCTCACAATAAGTATACAGCTTAATGTCAATTTAAATTATATCTACAGTTTTCTGACAGATTCATTTGCTTTTCCAGGTTTATGTCTAACACACTGACAGCTTCTAATCAATAGGAGACAATTCCCTTTGAGAGTTATTAAAATATACCTTGCATTTAAATGCAATAAAAAGCACGACTGAACATGCCTCTGTTCCTCATAACACATAAATACCACATCTGGTCCATAAAAAACATGCATTATACAGAGGTTGTATGAATGCCAGATACATATTATTACATGGAACTGTTTTATCCATCTAGCCTAATTTCCAGATGTTTTATTACTTGTAGACAAGAGTATTGTCAAAACTGTTGCTGGAAGTCCATTTATTTCAAGAGGGCAAGGTACAGGGAGAGCAACTTAAGCTACAGGAAATGTTTGCGATACAGTTAATGGCAAATCATGTGACTGAATCATCAGTACTATCATGTTTAAAGCGATGCACTTAAAAATTCAATTTCAGACTAAAATTTCAGTAGACTGCATTATAAATAGTCACTTACTCCTCCAGCAGTAAATGGCACATAATTGCAGGTAGCATTTACAAAAAAACAAAACAAAACAAAACAAAACAAACAAACAAAAAAAAAAAACAGAAGAAGCAACTAATGGAAATGAAATGGAAACTATTAGTACAACAGGTACTGGCAACATTTCCAGCAACATATCAAGCAGTTGGGTAAAGATTCTGGATGTTCAAAATGAATATACTTTAATTCCTCTAATGTGGAATTGGGCTGTGGGTTTTTTTTTTTTTTTTTCCTTTTTTTCTTTTTTTTTTTTCCCCTCCATAAGGAACAGATAAGTGTTTCCAAACTATATCTGAAATGCAAGTGATGTTTCTCAAGGAACCACATGACATCTGAAGACTTTTTTTGGATCACCCCCAAGAGTGAGGTGACTAATGCAACAGTAAGAACTGTGAATGCCGCGTAAAGATTTGCATCATATGAAGTAGAGGAGGGGATAAAAAGATGTAGGTGAGTACATAAAGGAAAGGAAAAGCAGCAGGCACTATATCATAAAAATGGTGTTTCACCAAGATGTCAGAAAAGACAGGACTAGGATTAGCATGAGTACAGCATTGTAGAAATGAAAATGTTGTAAGAATGCCACTAGAAAGTACACACTAACATAAGGGTTGGACAGTAACCACTGGTTTTCTTTGTAATGAAAATATACCTCATTAAGTGCAGGATTTGGTTTAGCAAAGCACTAACTATACTGCTATGTGAAAACTACCAATGAAAACACACTGATTTTTAGAATATTTAGAGTTTCAGTAAGACATTTCTGATTTTATCTCTGAGAAAACTTAGAATGATTACAGTAAATTTGCTTTGGAATACCATTCAAAATATCATCATATAACTTAATCTCATAACTTCTGTTTCTAAGAAGTAACATTGACCCTAGGCTTTTTTTCTGTCCTGCAGCATTTCCTATACTGTCATTGACAACCTAAATGTTCCTCTCCACAGTTCATTGTGGATTCTGTTTTAAATTATATACTACCTCTCACACCCTAACTTATTTTTCAGTAAATCCTGAGCAGTAACATGTCCCTGTAAAAAATAAATAAATAAATAATCTTAATGATAAGCTAAAGGGAGACATTCCTAATAGTTTCTCAGTGTAACCAACAGGCTATAATCTATTATTTTATTTAATAATTCCAGTTGAATTATTTACTTCATTACCTCTCTTCAGATTTACTAAATACTAACATTTCAAACAGATTTACACTATATCCAATAAAAACTTAGAAAACATTTCCAAATCATCTGAGATACATAAAGGCTGTAAAAAGGATTGTAAAGTCAATTTCAGTCCCATGAATACCATGACCCTGTATTTATCTGAATTCTAACGTTAACTATTAACATGTCCCAAAGTTTATATATGATTAAAAAATGGGAAAGTATTAATCATCCTGTCCATAAAAAATAAGGTGGTTATTCCACCATCACTGATAGTTCCTCAGACACAAGTTAGGATGATCACCAATAACATACCCAGCTTCTCAGGTTAAGGCCTGGCCCACTACAGACATTATCCCTGTTTTCTGAAGACAAGCTCCAATGACTGCCTTATTGACTAGGATTTCAGCAGGCCCCTTAGACCAGTCAGACAGCTTGTGTTTCAGTGTACTGTCAACTATAAGACTGTGACATCTTAAATTATGGAATGAGAAGCTGTGGGACTGTGCACAGGGAACTGTCATTGGTAAACAAAAGATCCATCAGTGGAAGTGAATAGCCAGCTGAATGACTTCTCAACGTGGCAAGCGGCCAAAGCCAGATTTATCACCTCCTTTCTCAAAAGGTTTATGTACAATGATTGAGATTACTGTGATAAGGCTAAGGAGATAATTAATATTTCTCAATGTATGCATTAACCTGATCGCAATTGCATGATTTCCACCCCTTCTCATTCCAACTGTTTGCTCTCTCATAGTAAATGGAAAACAATCTCGACAGAGAGCATATCTGATTCTCTGTACAATTGCTCAGAGAGGATAGAGCACATAAAAGCCTCCTGTGTGTGAACAACAACAAAAGGAGAGAGACAATGCACTTGTACAGAATATTTTTCTTGCAGCACTGCACATCCTATGCAATGATTCTGTGCTGGAAACTTAACTGAATTATTCCTATTTGGACCCCATAAAGAAACACCAATTTAATTAATCTTGAGGCTCTACATAACTCCTGCTGTTGAAAGTAAAAACAACCCAGCTTCTCTGTGCTGCTAAATATCCTGACACCTCTAGGGATCAAATCTGCCCTTTAGAATATGTCTGTACTGTATCTAACAGAATAAAATTAAACTTAACTGACTACAGCAATATAAACACATAATAGTGAGAGAATTCAAAACAAGCATTTTGTTACAAACATCACAAGACCTACATCTTTATGCTCAATATGGATTTTTTTCCAAAGCTAAGAACATAAGGACTATAAAAACTAATAGTAGTGTTTATGTTAGGAGGTCTCCAAATACTTTGCAAAGGAGACGGCTCTCCATATATAACATGCTAGCCAAAAACATAATAACCAACTCACAGAGATGGAACAACCCCAAGCTAAAACAGAACAGCTGCAAATTACATGGAAGGTAAAACTGGCCTCATCCTCAGGCTTTACAGTAATGCATTCACCTGTATCCCACTATCATTTTTTTTATTGAAAGCATCTGCAAACTCTCAATACAATGCTCTTTTTTTTTTTTTCCCAAGAAAAAGAAAACCATTGTTAAAAACAAAGCGGTATCCTCATTTTACCCCTCTGGGGATTTTTTTAATATACTGTTACCTATATTGCTGTCCAAAACATAGGTTATTCCTTTTGTGGTTCTCAAGAAATCCAAGGAAAGGAGAATATCCATCTATCTTTGATTTTCTGGATGAGAAAACATCAGTCTTGATGTACTCTGGGTCCAGTTTGCATATATGCTGTAATCCTAACACATGTTCTTGTTTCATTTTATAAGGACCAGTGGAAGAGTTTGTATTCACTGGCTTTTTTACTGCTCCATAAAGTATGCTTTTTCTGTAATCAAAGTTTGTGATAAAAAAGAAATGAGCTTAAGGAGGCTCATTTTTACCTCTTTCCTCTATATCCACTGTCCACTCCATCCTGCATTCAGGAGTCTGCATTTAACATTGCAAATCAAGGTTTTAGATTATTTTCTTCTTAATAGACTACTCTGCATGCAGCTCATTGCTCTTCAGGATTGTGGTCCTGTTTTAAAATATGGAAAATAAGTAACAATTTGCCAGTGCTAAAAAATGCACCAGACCTAGTTCACCAAAGCACTGGAACATGTTAGCAGCAGGCTACACTATCTGAGATTTTGGACATACAGATAACACAAGCACCACAACAAATTTCAGGAGCATCTCTGCCAACTTCTTTCTGTCTAGGTGATCTGGCTGGTCTCGAACCAAGATTTCATTCACGTGACTTTAACTCACTGGGAAATCTGGAGTACTGAGTGACACAAATACCCTTTTTCTTCTCTTCTGCCTTCTATACAAGATTTACTCCTCTTCTAGAGTGACAAAAATGTAGTAGAAGCTCTGTTCCATGTCCAGGTCAGCTCTTCCTGCATCCTACCTGTCCCAGCACAGCAAGGCACAGTCACACTGGAGCTGCAGAGTCTCTCTCTCCAGCTGTAGCAGGGCAGAAAGGAGAGGCATGGCATAGCCAGGTGGCACAGAGCAGCTGAACCTACTTAAGGGTATCCAAGGAGGACAGAAGACGAATGACAAAAGACAAAAGATGATTAGAGCACTGTACTTACTAACTTGTGGTATCGCATCCATTTACCTCACTAATCAGTACATATACTTAATTTAACTGTAGTATATAATATAGATCTTCTGTAGTTGGCACTAAGCTGCAGCAGCATTGAATATAGAGCACTTGCAGGAAAAGATGTTTGCCTCTGTGCAGAGTAGACTAACACCACAGCAGGTCAGCCATGGCTTACCTAGTCAAGCCTCAGAAACTCCCCAGATGAGATACTGTGACCTCCCTAGACAGCTTGCTCCAGTGCTGCCCCAGAGAGTTTATCAGCCCATATTGATGCACAAAGCAATTCTACACCTGCACACTTCTCATTGGAGTTGCATATTTCTTGTTGTCATTCCTCAATGACAAAATAGAGTAATATTTATTTTGCAGCACAGCATAGAGGAATTCATCAAAGAAGCTATGCACATGGAACTCAGGGGCAGTTTCTAATCAGCTAACAAAAGATGCAGATGATATTAATTGCTATTTTCATCATGCTGTAGTTTCACTTCATGGGTTTCGTCCCCAGGCACGACAGCCAAATGCTGATTCAGTGAGAGCACAGCACCACCTTCTGCTGAAGAGAAGGCTCCAGCAGGGAAGAATAGCTTTCAACATCTTGCCAGTTAGTATTTCTGCTTCTAAGGAAAAAAACAAAAAAAAAAAAAAACAAAAAAAAAAAAAAAACAAAAAAAAAAAAACAAAACAAAACAAAAAAAAAAACAACACGTTACCTCTCTGTACAGACCTCACTCTCTTTGATTATTAAAGAAGTCTCTGACATGAAACTTGTAAGAGTTCTCTGCTTTGAGCACAGTGTGGAGACTGCTACTAGGTGATTCTGGGGAAATTCTATAACTCCACCACATTCCTCTGACAACTTGCTTCTCTAGGAAACATCTTCCAGAGCCTGTAAAAACAGGCAGCTTATACTAATGCAAAGCAATGGAGGCAAAAGGATCTGCAATATGTAATTTATTACAATGATGCAACAGCAATGTGACTAACATGTTCTGACATTAATTTAGCCTCAGATGTACAGTAGTTACGTTTGTATGGATCTGTCTTTTGTTCATTACAGATCAGCAGTTGTGCAGGTGTCTTTCTGTACTGCAGCTCTTTCCTGATTCACTGGTCAGCTCTACTGTGCTGAGATCTCAGAAGCCTGATGTCACCTCACTAAATGCTGCTGGGCATACAGATTTGGTCCAATTCCATCTTCACAGCTCAGGAGATATAGCATCTAGCCAGCAAACTCAACACCTGGTCTACATGTTATGTTGCCTTGTCATATGATCAGCTGGAGCTGTGCTTGGACCCTGGATTTTATTTTTCCCAGGACACAGCAAAGAGGCAGGATGCCCTAAGTACTTAATATCAGGAATCTTTCGAGGACATTACTGTCTCTCACTGCTATCATAGCTGTCTTGTACAAACTAGTCATCCTCTCAGAGTCCTCTCTCCCCAGCTGAGTTGCATCCTCTCTGTATATGTAGAAAGAAGCTCCAACATGATAAGTTTTGAACTAAAAGACCTTTTAATAGCTCGTAGTTCCTTGGCTGAAGGAATGCAGATGCAGGAATATAGAAAGACAAGAAGCTGGAGTCCATTGTTCATATTTGTGAAGAATTCTGCCCAGAAGAGAGTCAAGGGGAACAATTGAAGCTATTTTTAAGGACAACTTTATTTAGTAGAAGGCCAGAATTACGTAATTAGGCTATGTTAAAAGATCTGGGGATCTCTAGGTATGGGTCCTAGAAGTGTGAGAAATTCTCCTTCTGCTTGAATAGTCCTCACTCATGTCTGCTAAAAATAGTGACACCTTCTATTCCAGCAAATCCTCACCCCTTGTCCGACCTTGCTAAAACATGTGTGTGATGATGGACAATGACCTGAACAAGCAACAACAGGTAATGATCCTGCACAAATCATTACTAAGGAACAGTGTACTTGATTACGTGATTCAGCCTTTTTCCTCTTCTGATACCTCATGCAATCACTGGACACCAGAGAACCAGGACTGATGAAACCTGAAGACCCTGGAGCAGTAGTTCTCCACCAGAACAGCAGACTCTGTCAGTCCAAAGCCCCCAAATCCTCAGTCAGCACTATTCTAGACCTCAGAATTCCCAGACAGCTGTGAAAAAGACAAACCAGCAAAATACCATGAGGAGTTTTAAAGTCATCCAATAAATGCAGTAAACTAAAATGTTCCTGCATCTGGCATATGCTGACAATTTCTTCCAACATCTCTTTTTCGCACCTTCCAGGGGCTTAAGTACTGAAGCCACAGATTTGATTCAGTACCAAATATGTCATTCAGATTTTCTTGTATTCACGTAACAGAGCAAATACTGAAACACTAGTCAGACAGTAACACACAGAGAGGCTGGAAACCTAAACCACAATTCCCTTTACAAAACAATATATATATATTACATATGCTGTGTCTACACTTTGCTTTGTAGATAGTTCACATACTTACACTAATCATGCTTCAGGCATGTGCATCTATTCACAAACTGTCCTTGCTATTATCCAAAGCAGCTTTGGCCTATGAGTTTTCTTCAAGTTACATCAGTTAAACATCCTGTTTTGGTTAGTTCTCATTCCTAATTACTTACGTATGTCAACATCAGTACCAGCATTCTCAGCATGTAGCTCACACACGGGTCATATGTAACCTCCTTCCATTTTGAGATTCTCCTTGGCCAATAAACATACTTGAATTCTGATGGTCCTAAGCAGATGAAGTGTGAGTACCCAGTGGTCACTTGCAGAGTTTCTAGGCTGCTGGGGGTTTCCAGCCTACTAGATTTTACACCCCTGGCATATAAAGGATGTTCTTAAAAAAAAGAAAAAAAAAAAAAAAAAAAAACAACAAAAAAACAGGCCAATCTGTACAAAGAGTCAAAGAGTCATCAGAAGGAAAGAGAAGACATGTCCAGAAAAACTTGGACATACATGTACATCATAGAAAAGACCATGTATGAGCTAGGAAATCTAAACATCTAAACATCTTTTGAGGTCTTTAAAAGACGTTTAGATGTTGAACTTAGCAATATGGTTTAGTGGAGGACTTGTTAGTGTTAGGTCAGAGGTTGGACTTGATGATCTTGAGGTCTCTTCTAACCTAGACAATTCTGTGATTCTATGAAATCACGGTGCAAGTTAGGAATTCACAGTGCAGCAAGTCACACCCTGGTAGTTGTTTACTCCATTTCCATACTGCAGAATCTTCACAAAATTTCCCTGCAGGAAGTTAATGTGATCAGCTCTTTGCACTACAAAATTATGACTCTAACTTACTCTGCCAAAATACCTCCTTGTTTGCAAGACTTCAGCTGAAGTACCCTGTGCCATTGACCAAGACAGTAAGCTATTGCACATGAAGGTACTATTCAGACTCATGTGCAAAACAATCTAGCTCATACAATGGAACAGCTGAACTGCTAACAGCCACTGTGAAAACATTTACTTGTAATTTAAGTCAGTTTCAGTTAACTGAGAGATTTAGCTGAGCTTGGAAATGCAGCAAGTAAAATATCACTTGATTTCCAAATAAAAGGAAAGTCACACTTTCTGTTAACTTCCATAAAATTTCTTTCAAAAATTATTGGACAGGCCTTTAACATACTCCAAAAACATCTTCAAGAGACACCAGGGTCCAATTACCAGCATGGTCATTTCATAGCCTGGGTAGTAACTTCCCCTCATGTTGTCCAGACTACAGTGGCCACAGAATATTACTCAGTGATAAGCCACCATTTCCTCTTTGCAACTTTGCTATTTCTCAAGTAAGGAAGGGAGTGAACTGCAGAGACTGTACAGTAAAACCCTCTGCACACCTGGAAACACTGATGAGAGAGCTCTCATCAGTGTGAGTGCTAACTATAGCCACAGTACAATTGGAAGATCTGAAAGCCAGATTCAGTAACTTGAAAACACCCTTACCACTTCCTCCCATAAAAGATATTTCTGTCCAACTCTATTCCACCATTTTGATTAGTAAGGTGAATATCTGAGATCCCTTAATGTTAAAACCATTTTTTTTTCCATATCTAAAGAGTGTGTGTGTATGTGTTTGTGTGAAGGAACCTGTTCCTTGAATTCTGCAAACAATTCTGTTTCAGAAGTCAAGTCCAGCTAGATTCATGTCATGTCATATCATGTTTAGCAATCTTTGCACTTTTTCAGACTTCCCAGGAGACAGGGTTAGACTAAAACTAATTAACACTTAACTTTTACCTTACAGAATGCAAAAGGCATCTCTAATAGAATAGGGGATGTAGGCTTCTTACCTCAGAAATGATTCACTTCTGCACTTCTTAAAATTTCCACAAAAATACATAGTAGTACATCTCGTATTCATTTTGTAGGTATTTATGAGCTGTATTATTATGTAAGTCTTTACAGACATAGATAAAAGTACATTCCTGGTTGTTTAGAACAAATTGCAATCTAAGCAAAATGTCTACAGTAAAAGAGAAGACTTTGAGCAATAATCAAAATCTGTACTTCTCACAAGCATGACATGAAATATACAGAACAGGATAAGGATAAAGCATGACAGCTTTCCACACCCAAGACTTGGAGCTAATAGTGGAGCACAGTGATCTTTGAGAGATACTTTCATTGCTTCCCCAGGCTGTCCTATAAACATTTCACTGATTCTTTAAAGCTGCATTTGCTAGCAGCAGTACAGTCTGGAAGCACAACCATCTGCCATCTTTAAAGTTGGCCTTAATTATCACTTGATGTATCAGCCTATTTACAAAGCTGAAAAAGAAAACCAAAACTGAACACTTCTCTCTCTAACTGTGACACTTCCTTGCCCCACTATAACGAGTGCCTACATACAGTGGAACTCTTACCTGAAATGTGTTTCCATTGTCAAAGCCTCCTTGCACAAATGAGCTTAAAACGTCTTAGTTGAAGTGCTTTCTCCATCCCTATTCCCAAATGTTATGTCCCCATTTTGACGTTTCTACTGATAGAAGAAAAATTTCCATCCTTCCCAGACTCCTCCTTTATCCACTATTAGTCCTTTTACTATATCTCATATTATCTCTCTCCTCCACTGTCAACATTCATACTTGATTCTCTGAAAAAGACACAGTAGAGACAATAGGTGATTCTGTAAAACAAAGAAAAGTTAGTTGAGAATTAAACCCAACAGTGCATATTCTTCATGCCAAGGAAATGATCATGACACATCTTGCCATTTGCATGTTCTATTAATAAATCTCACTGAGAAACTCTCTATCTCTCAAATTCCTTCCCACAGACTAATAGGAAATAACACAATACCTTATAAAATTATATATAAGGACACCTTATAAAATATTGGTGTCCTACCTTCCCTAAGAACATATAGGACCATTTGTTCTGGTGTTATGTGGATGTGTTACCAACAACTGATACGAAGATTTGTGACTCCGGCTGCAGAGCAGGTGTAATGTATTTGGGGAGGGGAAAACAGAAAGAAGTTCTTTGGATAGTTATGGGGTGTAGTTATGAAGTTCATAAGAGACAAAGTAATGAAAATGTGCTGTCTGGACAGAGAGTCTGTCACATCCTTGGCTCAATTGTCCTCAGTACTTGGCTAATTTAAGTGTGGCTATTTTCCCTGTACGCTTTTGAATAAGAATTTTATTTGGGGTATAATTAACCTAACAAAGTTACATGATATTAACAACTGAATTAAGCCATGTACGTTTTGTCTGCCTTTTTAGCTGTCTTTAAGGAACTGAAAGGTGGAACTGCATGTGTTTGGGATCCATTCAATTTTACAGATCTCATGTCCTTTCCCTACCAATGAAGTACAGAGGAAAAGCAAGGGCACTTATCAACCTGTTGTTGTCTGACCTCACACCCCATATCTCTGCAGCACCAACCCAGTCTCTTTTGTTGTTGTTTCCCCTTGATATGTTCCTCGAAATGACTTTTTTTTTTTTTTTTTTTTTTTTTTTTTTTTTTTTTTTTACCTAATAAGAGCTTGTTGTCTTGAATAACACCTACGTGTTCTCCTCCAACTCCTCATGCACATCCTGGAAGCAATTACAGTCCTGGCTCTGCAGTGTCCTATGCTCAGTGGAAACTGCAGTGAACTCAGCAGGCCTCTGGCAGCTCGGCAGCCAGCCGACACGCTAGGGGGCTGCAGCCTGCAGTCAAGCACTCTTTTATAGTACAGCTCCTTACCTAACCTCTGTTTCTTCCCTGTGAGTGTTGAAGCAGTCATCAGATGTAACGTTAAACTGGGTTATATTACAGCACTTCAAACACAACTGCATCTAAAAATACCGATGCAAACTCAGGTTGCTTGTAGTTATTACAGACACTACAGGACTTTTGAGACAGATTTCCTCAGAAAATGACAGCATGTTTGTATCTGTCCACTCCACGCTCCCATCAAATAACTTTTAAATTCCGGGGGTCATTTTCAAGCAAAACAAGCAGAGGTAGACGTCTCAGGGATACCAAGTTCCTAGAAGTTGCTTCAAAGCATACGACTAAAACTAAGAAGTGTGCACTTCATGCACTTACATGAGGAAAGACCACCTGTTGTCCTTAATTACCAGAAAATCCACCCAGTGAAGAAAAAAATGCAAATCTGATTTCATTACAAAGTTGTGCACAAAAGAGCTTGTTTAAACAGTGGCATCAATAAGTAAATGTACTTACTTGGTGTGGAACAGCCTTGTTATACTGAAGCTACAATGACAGAAAACAGAACTGAAAGCAAAAATAAGATCAGTTGCATCTACACCAACCAGTCTTTTAGGATGGTCAGGCTGGTGAACACTTATCTCCAAACAGCAGGCTTAGTTTAGCAGCATACAGCTGACCACAAACTTCCAGCTAGTCATCATTGACTACTCTGAGTAAGTACTCTACTGAGAAAGTAGGGTTTTTTGATGTCTCATTTGTGCTGAGGAAACATGAAATAATCTGTATTTTCTAAATATGCTTAAAAACACAAACAGAGGTAGATAACGCAAGCAGTTCAGTTAGCACACTTGAGACAGTCAGATCAGGAAACTGGAAGAAAGCAACAAGCAACCTGAAACCTGTGCCATAACTTGAATATCAGCGTGCAAAATCTGCCTCTGAGACAGCCTGAAGAGACCACAAGGCCATTTCCACATTGATCTTGCTGCGTGCAGTGGCAGGATTTGGAAGTGTTAGGTGCTGTTGCCAGTTTGGTATCATATAACCAAGAACTGTTTTTTACCTGTAACGTGACAAGGCTAAGTAACATCTTGCCATGTATAACCTGCATCAAACAGCTTCCATCAAGGCATTACACTCCAATTGCATAGACGGGCACAGCAGATGACAAGAACTGGATATTTTGTGATCTATTCCTTTCATGTGCAGTTCCACAGTCTAAACAGGCCTGGCATAGTCTTAGTCCTTCCTTGATCCTGCTCCTTCCCACATGCCATCACCTTTTCTTTGATGAGGGCGGTGTTCAATCAGCTCCCTGGATTTGCTGACTCCGCCATCACACCAGCCTCAGTGCAAGGCATCAGGACCACGTCACAGTACTGAGGACAGCAGCGAGGACTCACCTCCTCTTACACGCCCGTGCCACCCCACCCTGTAATTATGCACGAAATGGGTGAGGCTTCGGCGTTTTTCCGGGCAAACAACCTCAACAACAGCAAAAGCTTCTTCTCCAAAACCTTGAGTGACACAGCCTAGAAGAGGACAAGCCCTAGAAAAGAAGAGAGATTTTCTTAATAATCCCACAGCAAGATGCCTGTGTTCCTTACAAACAGCTGTAAGCTTCATTATGGAGATGCTATTTTTTTAATTTTTGCCTTAAGGGTCTGTTTCTTGATCCGGAGTGTCCCCAGAGCTGACCTCCCACAAAGGGAAGATGACCGAGGGAGCGCTCGCTGACTGAACCTGCAGTGCCCTGCAGTAGCAGCATGCAGGTACGATGAGCTCCCCACTGCCATCCCGTAACTGCTGTATCCGCCTGAGCAACAGCGATGGCACGCCACTGCTCGTGCTAGGCATGTAATTAGCGGTGGCTTAAAGTCAGGGTGGCTTTCCACTGGAATTTCCAGCTCTCAGACACATGACTTGCCTCCTGAACGCCTCACGCCGACTTCCAAAATCGACACCACCATCTGCCAGAACACCTAGCTCACTTAAAGCTTAAGACACTTTACCGAAAGCGAGACTTGTGCTTACATTTACCCCTCTGCCCAGTTGAGATACGTTCTGCAGAAATCCTTTGTAAAAAAAAATAAAAATAAAAATCCCCCGGGACTGCAATTATTTTGCGACAACACACGCGATTCTTAAGATTTTATTTCACAAAGCCGTAATCCAAAATTGCCACAATCTCTCTCCACACACACACAAATATGAACTCCCTGCCCCCCCCCCCCCCGAACCCCTCTCCTCAGCCCGTGACCCGGGGGCAGCCGTTGCGCTGCGCGGCCCCGCCATGAGGCGGCCGTGGGGGCGGTGCCGCGGCCGTCCCGTGATGGCGGAGGCGGGGCGGCGGCAGGGGCAGGAGGCGGCGGCGGCGGCGGTGGTGGCCCGGCGCGGGGACGGCCCCGCAGTGCCATGGGCAGAGCCATGGGGCTGGCAGGGCTGCTGCTGGGGCTGCTCCTCGTGCCCGCCGTGCTGCTGAGCACCAGCCTCGGCCGCGGCGACCCGCCGCCGGAGCCCGAGCTGGGGCTGGGGCTGGGGCTGGGCGAGGGGCCGCTGGCCGCCGCCGCCGAGGACTCGCTGTGGCCGCTGCCGCAGTCGCTCCGCACGTCCCGGCGGCAGCTGCAGCTCGCCCCCGACCGCTTCCAGCTGGTGCACGGCGCCGGCTCCTCGGCCGGGCCGGGCTGCGGGATCCTGCAGGATGCCTTCCGCAGGTCAGCGGGGGCCGGGAGGGGACCGGGGGGGGGTAGTCGGGGGGTGCCGGCGGCCGCCTGAGGGTGTCTGTGTCCGCAGGTACTACGAGTACATCTTCGGGCAGTCCCGCTGGCGGAGCCCCGGCCGGCGGTGGCCGTCGCTCCGCCGGGAGCTGTCGCAGCTGCAGGTGGTGATCGCGGCCCCGGAGCCCGGCTGTGACAGCTACCCGCGCCTGGCGTCCAGCGAGGCCTGTGAGTACCCCGCCGGCTCCCACACGGCGCTGTGTGCTGGGCTGCAGCCCGCACCGAGCTGTCAACTTGCTTAGGATTTACAGTCTGTGATTTCCGCGGTTTGGTTGGTGTTTAACACGTTTACCTGCTACTAACTGAGCAGTCAGAGGTGCTGTGCTATACCCAGTTACGTGGGGTGAGATCTGCACATAGTCAAGGCACCGTCTTTTCTCTCAGCAAGGGGTGTGGGATGAAGGCTGGCTTTGCTTGTTCATCTGCTCACCTTTCAGATATCTAAACCTGAACTGTGCTGGCTCACGTACCTGTTATTTTTCCTTTTCAAAAAAAAAAAAAAAAATAGAAAGCATGCAGTCAAACTTCTCGTCATTCATCCTGCAGTGCTATAAATACACTTTAATTCTACTGAGAGCTACAAAACAGGATTAAAAATAAGATGACTATATTACATTTGGCACACAACAATTCTTTAGTTCCATGACTCAAGTCCAGATCGGAGAAAAACTCTAAACTGACTACAGAAGTTTCTTAACAGCACAGAATGCAGCACCTTCAATTTATCTGGCTCTGTCTGGAGATAATCTGTAACAGTCTGGGCAGTTGTTTGGTATCCAGGATACAGATTCCTAGGAAAAGATCCTTTTAATCTTAAGCCATACATTAACAGCAGGACTAATTCTACCTGACTTGTGAAAGAATGTGTTGATTTTAAATGCACTTAGCCCCTTTTGTACACATAGCCAAGTAGTGTAATTTTGCTGTGCAAATTTTTCACACATTTCAATGCAAACAGGATGCAGCAGCAAAACTGCTAATGCTTTAGAGTTCTTCTGCCATGGTCAGGTTATTACATTGCTTTACTACTTGGTGGACTTTGAACTGCTTTCTGAACTTGAGTTCTGAACCAAAGCTGATTCTTCTTTTCTAAAAGGGAATTACTCAGTTGGTGGATGGAGCAGTTTGGTTCATTTCAGTAGCTATCCCATAGCAAGAGTATTGTATACCTAACCAAAGTACAGGTTATCTGCCTTTCTCCCTGCTGGCTTCTTTCCTCTTTGTGTAAAAGGTTCTATACAGACTTACAAAACTTGTTGTTCTGCATTCATTTAAGACACACATTCAGAAAAAAATGTCTCAAAAGCAAATCCCTGACTAGACTACAGGTTACCAAAAAAAAAAAAAAAGAGAGAGAGAGAGATTGCAGTTATCTTCTAAGTTCTGTTTCTTACCTAGAACTTCCAATGTACACAGAATTGTCTGTGTTTAGGTAAAAATTGAAGTCTGGGATACTTTCTTCATGTCCCTGAATTACTTTTCTCTGGTAGTTTAGTCAAAAGTTTGAACCATGTAATTTGTAACCAACCCCTCCTTCAGACTGAGGCAGTTGCAACAATCTACCCCTCTAATACTTGCTTATTTACCAGAATTTGTTGAACCATCTTACATGGAAAAATGAAATGACTTGTTTTTTTCCCCCAGTCCTTTGTGGACAGTAACACTTCCTCAAACACAAGGTGGGATTGTTATGGATCTTTTCAGATAGTATTCTTCATTTTGCTTACCTTACTTCATCTTACTGATACCCTACACATGCTCATTAGATGTTTGGTATTTTTGTTCCTTTTTAATGAGATCTTTATGATAAGCACCAAGTAATATTACTTGACAAACCATACCTCTAAAAAAATATGTAAGCATGACATATCTAAAGTGAATATAAAAGGAGAAGTAAAGTTCTGTGGTTAGGTCCAACTTAGTTACCTAACCCTCACTGCCTCCATATTAAATGCAAAAACATAAATTGAGCTAAACTATTCTGAAATTCAGGCCCATGTGCAACACTGAACATTCCCATTATTAAAACTGTATTTTTTTTTTAGCATCTTACTTGTTAACTGCTGTTTCAGACTAGTAGCTTACTCAGTTTTGGGAGCCCATAAATGAAAAATAGCTACACAGTATCACCATTAAAAACAGAAATAGCATTTATTAGAATTAAAAAAAAAAAAAAATCTGAAAAAAAAAAAAAGGCAAACCTAAGAATCACTTAACTCCTGTTAATATTGTCCTATCAATTCATGCTTTCTTGAGGAATATTTTTTTTTCTTCTCTTTAGATTATTTAACTATAGCTGAGCCTGTGGCTGTACTGAAAGCAGATGAGGTATGGGGTGCTTTAAGAGGTAAGTCTTTCCATATGTACTTTCCATATAGAGCTGTTTGTTCTGAGGTTATATAGACTGCATGGCAGAGTAGGAATCAGCTGACCACTAAGGTCTGCCCTCGTTCAGAGTTTTATGGGAAGTAAACTTGGTCATGGATCCCAGAAGGGTACAAAGGTGTGCATTGGACATCTCAGTCTATATGTTCAGCATCCCAGATCCAGTGGCACACCGTAGTTCCACTCTTGCTGTGTCTGAAATCATCCAAGCCAACCAGATTCTGGGTGCCTAAAACCTCTTTGATCTACAGTGTGAACAAATTATTCTCTGACTGCATCTAATAGCTGAACATGCAGAACTCATCACCAAAAAGACTGTAACACTGAAGTCTTGGTCTGCTGTACTTAATATCTGAATTATATATATTTTTTTTCTTGCTGAATTAGGAAGTTCACCTGTTCCAGAAATGACAGGAATATATGCATGTTAACACCAGACATTGCTACCTTGCTCTCAGTAGCTTCTGTTCTATTCAAGGATTAATTTGGTACAGCTGAACTGTAATGATAATATTCAATACTTGTATATAATGGAGAGTTTGAGCAGTGCTCTCTTCCTTACGTGGTTAAGTTTACTTCCTTAAATGTGCTTGAGCAACTAAGGAAAATGTGATAACAAGAAAGAAACTGTCACAAGGCATTCTTTCAAACTATGTGCATGCCTGGAAATAGTTTTCATCCTGTTTTTAACTGAAGTTTTAAGGACAAGTACTGTGTTGTACTCCAGATCTCTTTCTTTGATTTTTCCAGGTTTGGAAACCTTCAGTCAGCTGGTTCATGAAGATGATTATGGAAGTGTAAGTTATAGCTATTAACTAAAGGCACAGTTCTGATGAGACAGCCGCATTCTATGTTAGGTGCTTTTCTAGAAACAGCAGCTCTACAAGTTTCATTAACTATTTTCTCAGAAAATAATGTTTGTGTGTTAACAAATTGAGAAGTATTTCCTGTTTGTAGTGATGAACATAAAATGAGAATTCTAATTCTTAAATCTCATTCTCCTAGTTTCTTGTCAACGAGTCTGTTATCTACGACTTCCCAAGATTTGCTCATAGAGGAATCTTACTTGACACATCAAGGCACTATTTGCCATTGAAATCCATTCTCACAAACCTGGTAAGTGGACGGTCACGTATCATTAATAAGGAAGGCTTTTTGTTGTTGTATATTGTCCCCTGAAGTAAATAGCATTCGTGTTGTAACGAAAAGAGAACCCGCCTGACTTCTAAAAGTGAAATTCTCTAAGTGGAGATCAGAGCCTACAGCCAGAGCATACACTGGTGATGAATTGAGTGTGAAGTTGCCATGTAAATCTGTAAAGAAAGCTGGGATTTGTGCACCATGGGTTTTCAGTATTTTCTGTTGTTTACACCAACTCATGCTCGTGTATTTCAAGGTCTAATTTGAGTGTCAGTGGTTGCAGGAAAGCTACAGGCTTTTCAGTAGCCACATAGTTCATTCTTGTGTTGCTAAGAGCAATTCAGTAATGAAATACAAAGGGAGGTTCATTGGGAGCTACTGATTTCTTTCACTGCTTTCTCTCAAAAAGGAGTAAACTTTCTTCAAAAAGCATGAGCCCAGTGAGAAATGTATATTCCCACCTTGATGGGAAGGTGAGGAATTTGTCTAATTACAGCACCCAAACCTGTGGGTTTTCTTATTTCATACTGTTCTTTTCCCCTGTTTAAAACAAACACAAAAAAAAAAAAAACAAAAAAAAAAAAAACGTGAAGCAGGGCTTACTTCATTAAAGTGGGGGAGCCTTTGAATGAAGGAACATGCAGTTTCCTGTCTTATCTCTGTCTTCTTTTCCAAGATAAATTTTTCTTAGATATTTCCCTCCATGTTCCAGAACTTTGCAGGGCAGACTTGTGATGGGCAGGAAGAGAGCACAGGTAAAACCGGCCTTTATTTGTGAGGTCATCCTTGAGCTGTGCTCGGAACTAGCTTTTCTGAGTATTTACAACTTGTATTTACCTTTAAAATCAGTCCCTGCTTGGCTACTAGCGTTTGTGCAGCTAGTCATTTAAAACTGATAATGCTTATCCTACTCAAGTAGTTCCTCTGTCAATATTTGTTGTCAGTATTTGTTGAGTTTTCTAAAAGGGTAGATGTATGTCCAAAGTACAACTTGACTTCTGAGACTTGTATTTCTAACCATTATTGTATTTTCATAACTGTTGCTCTTTTATTTTCTTTCCTTAAATTATCTCTGTGGCCCAACTACTTCACCAGACCTATGTTTCATTCCATTTTACTGGCTTATGAAAAAGTGTGCCTGCTTGAATCCGGGCTAACCTAATAGAAAGCAGCAGTAATCCCTTCACTGACATGTGGTAATTAGATGCTTAAGACAGCAGTTTAAGTACATTTCCTGTTTGTGTCTTGTTAATGTACTGTATCTCCAGGAACGACATCGTCCTTGAAAAAGGAAAGACTGTGGGGAGGGTCAGGAAGTATAATTTTTATGTGGAAATATGGTAGTTGGTAGAAATGCATGCAGGCGAGCAATAATCAAAACTACTGCTCTCTGATAAAACCGATGAAGTAATTCTAGCAAATGGACAAAGTATGAATCTTTGGATTTGGCAGTAGTTTGCTGAAGAGATTTTTGTTGCTTCTGAAAAGACAGGTTGGATGAAAAAAGGGGAAAAAATCTAATTGTGGTGAGAGATTGGGAGCAACTGTGTTGCAATTACTTGGAGCAGAAGAATGCAGAGGACGCATTCCTTCCATTCCAAGCACACAACACTTAGATTAACTGTGAGAAACTTCTATAACTCATGATACCTTTGTAACTGTCCACTGGAGTCATGATTCTATAATACAAGTGTTTGTTTATCTTTATATTTTACATTGTACATTATCAATACTGACACTGTATTGACAGAAAAATGCATAGTTTGTCTTGCCTGCACTTGAAATGGATACTGGAAGGGTTACTAGGAAGTAAGGATGTACTCAGTGGTGGGAATCTCTCTCATGCTGTTTACTTTTCAAGTCCAAAGTATCTAGGTAGAAAAGCATAAGCTTTCCTGTAAGGTGAAATAGCTGGTTTTATGTAGAGAATCATGCAAACGTGTTGTGAAGTGGAAAAATTATTAAGAATTTATAGTAGTTCCTCTTCTACCAACCAGTGTAGCATGATCAGATGAAGTGCTCATGGACTCTGCAGTGTAGGACTGAAGAGAATAGATGATGGAGGAAAGGAGAAGGTTATAAACAGGTTGGTGTGTTCTAGTGTATGATTCTATAGTTCAGTGAAAAATAGTATGCTTTTCCTTCATTTTAGTTGTTGCTTTAGTCATGCAGGATGTAATAGGAGAAGACCACCTTCTTTTGCCTAAATTTTTTGTGAGACTGAAGTGCTTAACTGGACTGTACTGCATTGTTCGTTACAGGATGCCATGGCTTTTAACAAGTTCAATGTCCTCCACTGGCATATAGTCGATGATCAGTCATTTCCTTACCAGAGTATGTATTTTCCTGAGCTAAGTAACAAGGTGAGTAAACATCTTTGGAGCAGGGATGAACATGCAGGAATTAATATGTGCCACGTATTTCTGGCACATCTTTTGTGAAAATAAAATACAAAAGCGAGAGCCTGTGAATGGTTGAATACACCAGCCTAAGCTGATTGTGAAACAGTATGAGAGATTCCAAAAATCTGTACGCTTGGAACCACTGTAATAGTACTTTTGCTCTTTCAGAGATCCAGTTAACTTAAGAAGACATTCTGCTTCTATAAGATCCAAAAGTGAAAGGATGTTTTCTAAAAAATACAGGGTGATGTATGTCTCTACTCCCTGACTCACAGCAGCTTTTGCTAATTAATGAAAGCCATCAAGAGGTTCTTGCTCAGTAGCAGCCAAATCAAGTATGCTGAAGCAGACTGAGCTAATGCACAAGATTTGTGATTGTTTTAAAATGCTTGATAAACTCTGACCTGTATATGAAAATTACACAGGCAGTGCTTAGAGCAGATGTCAATGAAGAACTTCAAAATTCAGAAATTGTAGATGTTGGTTGGTGCAGTCAGATCAGTTTTCCTGGAAATGGCTGTGGAGTTCTGTCCTATTCCCCAGTAACCACTGGGGAGAGTGATGTCGTTTGCCAGAATAATCTTCTTTCGAAAGGCATGCTTACCATTAGCTTTTTTTGAGTCAATCTGGTGTGGAAACCGTTCTGGATAAATGGAAGCTTAAGGCACAATCAATCATGAGGAGTCACGATGCTTTTCTTAAGCAGTTTTGCTGTTTGACAAGTGTGTGTTTTACCAAACTGTAGAAATGTGGGACAGTCATGACATTGGTTGGCTGTGTGGAAGTGGAATAATACTCAAATACAGCATCACAAAACAAACACACCCTGATGCTAAATTGGACAATGTATCAAAATAGACAAGTAGAGGTATCAGAAGAAAACACCATTCTTTCTGACTCAGCAGAACTTTTCCATTGGTCTTGCACATCAAGGAACAAGGGCCCTCTGTTTCAGAGTCAGTGATGCAGAGATGGAGGAGAAATCTAACTTGCTTCTCTGCAGAAGAAGTGAAAAACTTATCTTTTAAAAACATGATGGAATAGAATCCAATTTTGTTACATTCCTCAGTAACTGAACCTGAGAAGAAAGAAGAGTCTCCTCAGGAGATTTATCTTAGGGTGAAAATGTGGTTCGTATTTCTCACTAGTCAGCCAAAAAGTTCTGTCAGTGCAGTTGCACATGTGATAACCTAGAAAAGGCCAACTTGTAAAAATACTCTGCAGTCTAAAAAAAATAACACTTTAATCCCAATTTTGTGAGCTGCTGGTATAATATTTTGTAAACTTTCTCAAAATATGAACACTTCACAGGGAGCTTACTCCTATAACCACATCTATACTCCTACTGACGTCCGTCTGGTGATTGAGTACGCCCGGTTAAGAGGCATTAGAGTTATCCCAGAGTTTGATACCCCAGGACACACGCAGTCTTGGGGAAAAGGTATGTCCAAGAAAGTACTAATAGTTAAAAGATTATGATAAGTAAAGTGTAGCATAATATTCCTGTATTAAAGCAAATAGGCTTATTGAAAGCAGCCTTTGAAGTATTTTTGAAAGGCCATTGGTATGAGATAAGCAAGGGGAAGAATCAATAATGACCAGGACCTTTACATTTTAGAGGAACTGAAGTGCATAGAGGAAGCTGGAACCGAGCAGTCATTTCCTGTGCTGGATGCGTGTGCAAAGGCACAAGTATATTTTGCCTGCCTTGGACTTCATATTGATATTATCACCCCATCCAGTCCTCTTGAGGTTACAGTAGTAGGGCAGTGGCTAGAAATAGTGAGCTTCTGTCTCTGGGGTAGAGATTTCTTTTTTGATAAGGTTCTTTCAACATGGTTGATGTTTCTGTCTGTCAGTAAAGTGATACTCTGCCGGTGTACAAAATACAGAGAACCTGGATGCTTTTAGTTCACTCCGTCTTCTGCATTTCATAGTAGTGTTCTTGGTTGTGATGCTTGAACCCTGAGTGATGGCGTTTGCGTGTGCTCAGGGACCGGGGAACCTTGTATTTTAATTCAAGATGTACTGACTGTGATTTCACTGCAATTAGGTGAAGATGTTTTTGGCCAAACTGGGAATAGTATAGATTTTCTAGTCCATCTTAGCTCTAGCTTCAGCAACAAGATGTCTTGTATTCATCCTGTGGGAAGCATGACCAGAACATTGGAAATGCTTCCGGCTGTCTTACTAACATTAAATGAGAGAGAAAGGAACAACACAAAAGCTGAATTGGTAAACGTTCTTTCTCAATCTTTCATCTTATACAATCCTTATTGCTATGATGTATTAACAAAAGCCAGTGGCACGTCTGGAGATACATAAGTTGGTCTACGTTCATACTAAGAGAGGAAGGTTCAGCTCTCATGCCTGAAATTAGCTGGTCACAGTAGCTTCGTGGATGACAGCTGTTTTAACGTGAGAACTGTAGCTATGCTTTGCCTGCTTCTAAATTCAAGATGCTGGAGAGAGGCTTGAAGGCATGCGTGGAGGGTAGGTGAAGCAATGTACTAGCAGGGCCCTGTTTGGGTGAACGTGCATGGAATAGAAAACATGCAGCTGGAAGGTGCTGCTGCTACAGTCATGATAAACAGAGTAAACTGAACTTAGGGATCTCCAGCCTACATATAAAAACTTTATGCTGTTTTGCTCTTCTAGCTCATGTTACTTCAGATGGCTTGACTCAAGAACCAGTGATTAGGAGGTTTTTGTTTTGTTGAGTGTAACGTTATTATTTATAAATTTTGTTTTGTTTTTATATAGCCTTCCTTTTTGTAGTAAAATCAACTTCCTAGCACACTGGGAAAAACTCCTACCTCAAGCCAAACAAGTCCCACCTACTTAGGTGCTAACAAAACAGAGTACTAAAAAGAGAACAGAGACACACTCATTATATTTGGCTTCTTTTGTAAATCTGTTAAAGCTTACCTGTTCAAGTAGTTGTTCAGAAGCTGCTTTCCAGGACATGTTCTATAAATTTATGCTTTCAAATCAGAAGTCTAAAAGCCAGAAACCTAACTTCCAGTTAGAGGGTTGCTCAATCTTGGGCAAAACTGTTGTATTTTAACTTGCCTCTTTTTCATGGTACATGGAATAGATGAGCACTTTAGTCATGAATATTAACCTTTGTAATAAGGTAAACTACATCCTGCTAGCAGAGGTAGCACACCAGCATGGAACTGAATATTCTCTATTAATTGTTTTTATTAGGTCAAAAAGATCTTCTCACCCCTTGTTACAATGGAGAACAGCCAAGTGGGTCCTTTGGACCTATAAATCCCATTTGGAATTCAACTTATGACTTCATGACTAAATTCTTCAAAGAAATCAGCAGTGTATTTCCTGATGCCTACATTCACCTAGGAGGAGATGAAGTGAGCTTCGATTGTTGGTATGGTCACGGTTCAAAGAGCAAATAGCTAGTGTCTCTTGAACTTGCCTAAATCCATGGCACTCAGTTGTGTGAGATGGTTTTTCACTGCTTATCCCAAAGATATTCACCATTCCTACTTCTGTAAAAATTTTCAGGCAGAGCATTTGTGATCTTCAACAAGCAAGTGCTGTAGGAGTTAGAGTTGTGTAGGATTTTATTTTGACCAGTAGTTTCACAAATGTTCAGCTATTAAAAATGATTCCTTTAAGGAAACAAGCCATGCAGAAGGGAGAACAATTATGGGAGAAAAGTACTATAGGAGATAATTAACATTTAAGTGCTTTGTGTTAAAGGAAAAGCAGTCCTTTCTGTTGAGTTCTGTCTTCCAGAAGATCTGTTAACATTAAGAATTAGAACACTGACTCTTGAGTGCTTGTATTGCAAGTATGGCATGTATTAATACAGTTCTTCAAGTTGCAGATTTTTACTGTTTTGGGAGTCTTTCTGATCAGGAAATGAATAATACAGAATTTGGAAATGATCTAATTACTATTCAGATTGATCTAGTTAATATTGTGTATTTTCTTGAAGCATCAAATCTGAACGTTCAGGACTTGTTTTTTTTTTTTGTTGTTGTTGTTTGATTGTGTTTTTTTTTTTTTTTTTTTTAAATAAAGATAGATTCTGGCAAATTTCATATCACAACATGTTACATTGCTTTAGGGGAGTTTTCTCAAGCTTCGTTCTTGATGTCATTCCCACAGATCTCCTGGTACTGCTAAACTCCCAGTCTGCTCAGTTTCTAGCTCTGCTAGCAATCTTCCCACAAAACCACTGAGAAACCAGGAACCCCAGAGATTTTAGGAACTTCAGGCAGTCTGCCAGAGGCTGCTTCAAAGCAGTGACTTCAGTAGCATTCCCAGAGAATGATGACTGTTGGCTTTCTTTCAAATCAGGATGAAATTTGGTTTCAAAACACCTAAGTCATCCTACTGCTTCTGCTCTCTTAGATATGCCATAGCCTGGAATCCACAAGGAATCAGCTAGTGTACTGTATATAGGTGAAACTAGTTGGGAAATCAGGTTTAAAACAAACAAACAAAGTTATTCTTCTTTTATAACTTGTTTTATTGTTACTGTTTAAGGAAATCTAACCCTGATGTGAAAGATTTCATGAAGGAGCAAGGTTTTGGCATTGACTATGCTAAACTGGAATCGTACTACATTCAGAAGTATGTTTTTTGCTTTTATTTCCTACCCGGCTTATCACAGCCTCTATCTGAGGGGAGTGTTGGGGTGCAGATACAGAAGCTATTTTAGACTGTATAGCATTCAAAAATTCCCATGTATGGGGTAGTGCCTACTCACTTTCCAATTTATGCACTGAATATAAAGTTTACAGCTTTACAATGTGTAACACAAGGATATGTAGGCTAGTTCTAAGCATGGTCTGAATGTGTTGAGTACCTTAAGCTAGGTATCTTGAAATGTCAGTATAAAAGGTGGGGAGGGAAAGTCCTAAGGCTTTTGTGGCCATTTATTTGACTTGTTTGTAAATAATACAGATTTTAGCACCTTTATGAGCTACTGGTTGTTCTGTACCTTAGTTTGTGTTACTGCACATGCATATCCTTATACATGTGCCCTTCTAGACAGCACTGAAAGCCAAAACTAGAAAAAAACCCTTTTGTTTCTTTACACGGCGTTGGAAAGGCCTGATGTGCATTGGAGTAGGAAATATTGCTATGTTGTATGTCTGTACTTGAGCTACTTGATGTTCATAAACATCATCTTATTCTCAAATTCTAGGATTTTGGATATTGTTTCCTCTTATAACAAAGGATACATGGTCTGGCAAGAAGTGTTCGATAACAAAGCACAGGTAAGATTGGGAAGTAAGTAATGTGCTTTTGCATAACTGCACAGTATTGTGGGAGACTTCCAAAATAGAATAATAAGTAATTTTGGTTGTGTCTTTTAAGAATTAAAAGCAACTCTGCTGACCTTAGCAGTACGGGCAAAATAGGTGAAACAGGAACACCAGCCCTGCAGCACGTTCTTGAAGTGAAGGCAGATAATATAATGATGTAGAGCATCAGAGTAAAAAGCAGAAAAGTTTCTATTCTTTTTTATTTAAGTTTTCTGACATAACGGTCCACCTAGACTAGAAACACTTGGTGCTCAGCTTTTAGGAGCTGGTCAGGTGGCTGGCGCACATAGGACCCATCTCAGAGTATTAACTGTGTATAAACTAAGCTTCTAGCGTGAACTCTGTTTAAAATTAACAATCAAATAGTCAGCTTTAGGTTTTCTATGCAATAAAACAACCAAAGGCAGCTTCCAAAATACTCCTCTTCAGACTAGAATGTCACACCCCAAGTTTTGAAATCCATTATCCTTTTCCTGATTACAGCAGTTAGGATTGTCTTTCATGTAAATTTCCTTTTTTATTTTTCCCTCTTAGCTGAAACCAGATACTGTAGTTGAAGTGTGGATGGCAAATAACTATGCTCATGAACTAAGCAGTGTCACTCAAGCAGGGTTCACTGCTATCCTGGCAGCTCCCTGGTATTTGGATTACATTAGTTATGGACAAGACTGGAAGAAATACTACAGCGTTGAACCACGCAACTTCCCTGGTTTGTTATCCTACTTTTTTTTTTATATGCATGTTTTTTGTGTGAAAGTCTTAGATTCATAATAATTTAAAAATGGGAAGGAAAAGCTGTTTAGCGATGTGTGCAGTCAGTATGATCTGATAATCAAAGAACTTGTTTGCCAGCCAGAGCTCTGCAAAACTCTTACATAAAAATATAAACTTCCTATTTTTCAAATGGAAAAGCATCTGGCACTGGTGCATGTGTGCTGGACGGTGTGTACAGATATGTCATGCATTAGGGACAGAATTGTGCAAAATGTCTGCTGGTAGACAGACACTGAATTCGGATTTTGAAGCAACCTTCTACAATGTTAGACTATTCTAGAAAAGGTATGTTCTCTCCCTCTGGCTGAAGCTGATACAAAGACTTTAGGGATTTCCCTGGGCTTTCTTTTTATATAAGGTATTAGGGAGAACACCTGACTGCTTCAAAAAATGTTCTGTGTGTAATAGAAAGAGCAATTTCCATCATGACTAGAATCCCTGAAGGTCTAGAGGCTCGGGTGTGTCTTCAGAGGCTAAAAGTTAAAATCTTTTCTGCCAGAGAAGGGAAACAGGCTTACCAGTCAAATGGGATAATCATTATCACCTTCAGTAGCAGGACTAGCAAAATGTTAAGTTTGTGCTCAGGATACGTTATATGATAAAATGAACATCAGCTGAGCAGCAGTTTGAGTAGTGAAAAGTGAAATTTCTGATACATGTCCCTCTTCTGCACAAATACAAATTCAATCTTTCTGTTTTGAATTCAGGATCTGAAAAACAGAAAAAGCTCCTAATAGGTGGAGAAGCTTGCTTGTGGGGAGAATTTGTGGATGCAACTAACCTCACACCAAGACTGTGGTATGAACTTCTTTACGTTTAGATTTTAGATAGCTAGCTACAAGGAGCATGAACTAATCTAGCAGGACTGTATGTTAGTGGTAACAGAGCTCTGTACTGACCTTGAGCAGCTATAAAAAATGGTGCTTCTGGATACGAGACTTGGTATTAAAAACTTTAATCCATTCTTGGTTGTAGACCGTGTCTCCTCTGAAACTTAATTTATCTTTACAGGCCTCGGGCAAGTGCTGTAGGGGAAAGACTCTGGAGCAGCAGCAACGTGACCGACTTGCAGGACGCCTATAAAAGACTGTCTAATCATCGATGCCGCATGCTCAGGTAAGATTAATAGTTCTAGTAAACCTGGGGTTTTTGTGACTTACAGACAGTGGTGCTGAAGTACAGGCCTAACTTGCTGGCTCAGAAATGAAGGGAGGAGAGCTATCAGTCTCGTTGATGTAGATATCATCCCATGTGTTGTTTTTTTTTTTTTTTATCTTCAGAGGGGGAAGAACAGATGCAGTAAGACAGGAGTTCAAAGACTTTTGCAAATAACATTCTCAAAACCATTAACCCTCAGCAATGAAATATTAGAACTCATCTTTGTTCCTCTTCCCTCTAAAGAAAAAACCTGCCCCAAGATTGACTTATTTCAGACAACAAAGGTTATTTAAGGGCATATAGGAGGAATACACAAACGGGAGAAAAAGTAGACTTTTTTTTTTTTTAATTACTGGGAAAAAAAAACTAGTTACCACAGGCAATCAGATGGAGCTTTTCGCATGAGAGGTGAGCCTGAATGATCTATTCTTTCAGGTATTGCCTTAATGTAGGGACTGAGAGGTAGATAGGGAGACCCTGTACAATTAAGCTTTATTTATGGGTCTGGTAAACCACGTTTGTTCATAACTGATTGTTTTCTGCAGTCTTTCTCAAAAAGTGCCTAGACGAGTTGTTGGTTTTTTATTGTCAGTGCTGCCTTTTTATATTGGTGGCTGTAGAAGTGAGTCAGTTCCAGGTCTGAAGTCCAAGTCCGACTCCACTCTTAAAAGCACACAGCCACAGAGACATTTAGATTTTCTCAAACGTTGCTGCAAAGTTGGACTGCAGCAAGAACGCAACACAACATATAGCTTTACAATAGTTTATGACTAATCATAGAAAATACCAACCATGGGAAACAGGATTTTAAGGTAGAGGCTTTTAAAGGACAAGATGCATGGCAGTGCCCAAAAGTCAAGCGCTTTGCTCTGGTTCCTGTAGATATCTCAGCAAGATTATCTGTCACAATCACCAACTTTTAGCTTAAAGTATATGCTAACTTTATAGAGTGACTGAAAGTCTCAATGTAATTTTGACTTCTCAGGTTTATTTCAAGCTGGCTTTAAAGAATGCTATAGGAAAATATTGTTGTGCATGAATTGCATCATCTTCCTCAGTCCTGAGAAAGACAGATATGTTAAGAGGAAATTAACAAACACATGTTAAAAACAAGATTAAAGGGCATTAAAAAACATCCCGTCACTTAACAGGATCTTATATCTCTTGCTGGGGCTCAGGGGGAATGCTGATAAAACTGAACAGTGTGGTGGCTGTGCTACTGGGATCAAGGTTTTACAGCGAACTAAGTCATGATGTTCCTAGACTTAGGTTAGTTGTTGCAGCCTCTCCATCCTCTTCCTTAACACTGATACCTGTGCAGTACCTGCAGCAAAGGGAGCTGGTCCAGATGACTGTGGTAAGTTACTCGTGTAGCATGAGAGATGGGGAACGCAGGGACAAGATAAAGACAGCTCCCTGCACTTGTACATTTCCCTTAAGCTACTTTCAGGCAATTTCAGGCAACTGTGTACATCTGTATATCAGGCAGCAAGGAAAAGAGTAGGTAGAAATTTAACATCTATATCAAAGTCAGCAGAAGAATGGTAAATCTTATCTGAATGCAGAGTAAATGCTACTGAAATAGTACTATAAAAGCAGCTACTAATCAGATCTAAACTCAGCTTCCTGTAGTAGGATACAGAAGCACAAAATACAGAGGAATAGTGATGGGAGAAGGGAAACAGAGACCTAGACGTCTTTTAGCAGAATTTTGACTATCACTACTTTCTTTCTGAAACATCTTTCATAGTATCTTACTAATTTTTTGTATTTGGTGTGTGTGTGTGTGTTTTTTTTAAGTGCATCTGTCTGGCAAGAGACCTTTTATTAAGCTAATCTTCCCAAAGTAATAAATTGAATAAAAGGACAGTTACAACTGCATATGAAGGAAATGTTAGGTTTGGAGAGGAGTATGTAAATGGAAACAATTTTTATGTTTTTACATTCATTACTCCTCTTCAATAATAGCAATAATTTTTTCAGCATAGCAAAACTCACAGGCCCTGAGTTGAAGCTTTTCAACCCATTTTCTATTATTCTGGTACAACTGACTGAATCAGAGAACTGTACTTAGCTTGATAATTCTGCACAGCCAGCCATCAAACAGGGCCCTTCTGACTCCCTAAGCAGGCCATCTATTTTGTTTACACGAAGCAGATTAAAGCAGAGTGCCAGTATCTCTCTTCCTGCCTGTATCACTAGTCCATTATTTGGTTAATCATACATATTCCACTTTGTTTTTTAACAGACGTGGCATAGCAGCTGAACCTCTCTTTGTTGGGTACTGTGCCCATGAAGCAAGAGGGTGATAACTGCTTCAGAGACGTCTGCTCAACAACCTGAAGTGCCTCTGGATTGTGAACATGTGTACACGTGGTTTGATCGGTGAACAAAGACTTAAAATTTTCACTTTTAAGTAAAGTTATTTGGCATTCTTCTTGGAGTAAAAACAATGTTGTTTGTTTGTTTGTTTGTTTTAATTAGGTATAATGGGATTAGTCCCATATCATGCTTTCATGAGAGGTATTCTTCACTGTGAAATCTTGGAACTTGATACTTTACATACCAAAGGTGGGGGAAAAAATAAAGATACTGTTCAGATAAAGAGCAGATCATTTTTATTTAAAAGTGTCTTGTCATTTGCTACTTATGTTGATAATTGCAGAATTGCAAATCACAAGTTAATTGTAGTACACAGCAAATCAGAACCACTTAAAGCTTATATCAATCATTCTTAAAGGTCAAAAGAAATCCTCCCCGAACATATCCAAGATGGTAGGTGGGGATTGCTGCTGGGGGAGAACTCTGCCTTTCTTGTATTTTTTGAGCAGATCTTACTCAATGTACAGAAGCCTGCACTCCAGGTACTTGGTAAAGCAAACTCAGGCAAAAGTTGCATCCAGTGTCCTGAACTCTGTTCCGAGTTGGTTTCTAACACTACAGGAATATTTATATTTGTAGAGTTCAAATTGCTTCTTAACCATATTCTTGTAGTTAACTGAAAAGAACTCAAATACAGCGTAGCAGAACTGTATTTATCTGTAGCCATAAGCTTCACAAACTTTACTTAGTAAAGTAAGAAACAGTCTTTATAGCACTTAATAATATAAATCCTCTTCACAGGAATGCCCGTTACTTCTCATTGTAGATGTCTGTAAGATAAGGACTGCCAAAGCAGCAGATTGCAGCCCCATCCCTGGTTCAGCTGCTTTGCAATTACAAGCCTGTGCCAGAAGAACAGAGTCTCTTGAACCTTCCCTCGGACAGTCAATAGCACAGTCCCCTCGTTCAGCAGCTCACTCACCATTTATCACGAGTTCATCACAGAAGAACATACTTGTCTATCTGAACAGTCTCCTGAAAATATTTAACAGGGAAGACAGGACAATCTTCTTCCTTTGCAGAGCAGAATGGTCACACCAACCCCATCTTCCTTTGCAGAAGTGCACTTTGCTCTTGGCTGTTCAGGGCTTGATAACTGGCTAACTCCAAAGTAAAGGTTGCTGAGCCTGATGTTAGAGAACGCAAAACGGTTGAGTAGCCCTGCACAAAACAGAGAACATGTCACTTAGTTTAGGAAAAACAGAAGATAAATTATCACAGAATTGTTATGGGCCCAGAGAAAAACAAACAGTAATAAGTATGCTGCAACATAGTATATATATATGCATGTATATATATATTTCATATTACAGTATTAAAGTGCAACACACACAAGTAAATTAACCTAGTAATTTCTTTTTTTTTTTTAATTAAAAAAAAATTTCTATTCTCTTTAAAACCTTTTTTAATTTTTTTTTTTTACTATTTCTGACTTAAAATTGAAAACATACTGGTTAACAAACTGAGTCAGGCCCAAAATACTGCTAGGTTTGCAAGTGCAGTAGCCGAATAGGCACTACCACACTGCTACCCCTCTGAATAACTTCCTTCAGTCTTTCAATAACTGAAATATAATTAGAAAAATCCATTCCAAATTCAATCATCTGTAAGAAGGAAAACGATCTAAAGCCTGTGAAGCGTTTTTATGCATTAAGGTAACCACATACCATCATTTCTGCTAGTGGAACAGCAGCAACCACAACCCTGTTATCTTGACGACTCTGGATTTCCTGAATACTGCCCCTCCGTTGCGCAAGGTCAGCAAGCGCTGCACTGAGATGATCTTCACTTACTGTGATTTCGAGGTTCATCAGGGGCTCCAGTACTTGTATACCAGCTTTTTTCAAAGCCTACATGGAAAGCAAGGAGAATTATGCTGAATCTTTTTTTTTTTTTTTTTTTTTTTTAGAAAATTGACATAAGAAATGCTTACATAATGTAAGCTAATACTGCCACTCACTCTGATTCTCTGCTTCCAAAAGCTATAAAATCCCCAAGCCAGGGTTGTCACACTGTCCAAGAACAATTACCAGATACTGATACACATGTATTTTCCCTGTGATACCTGATGCTACTGTGTTCAACAACAACTTCAGGTTTTGCTGTACCTTTTGCAAGCAACGGGAGACACAAGCTGATACCATTGTGTGGGAGGTGTCAGGATGCATTGTCACTGATTGCACTGTCACATCTATATCCTGAACTGGGAATCCTAGCAAGGGTCCTAGCAAGGAAAAGAAAGAAAAAAGCATACAGAAAAAACAGGCTTTTATTTTTTTTTCAGAGTATTAGGACATGCAGAGGGGGAAAAAAAAATCAGGATTGATTTGGAGTCTCTCGTGAATTCTCCCTCCCTTCCTCTTCTCTTTGCTATGCCTAAAGGCATGACTATTTGTCTTATTCCTTGTTTCATGACTTTACCTAGCTTTGCCAAAAGAGAAAAAGGAATGTAGACTTATACGTTCTTATTCACTTTACCAAAAACAGTTAACGGTCAGAATTTAAAGTTCCCGAGTGCACTCATTCAGATAGCTGTTCCCAAACGATTTTTTTAATACATTGAGATATCTAAAATGTATCTGTTGAAACAAGACCTCATCTGAAAAAGTAAGGAAACCTTTTGTTTAACCTAAAGCGAGAGTATCTTCTGTACTTTCATTTTCAACAGAGTGTGATCACGGCAAATGCCTAATACCAACCCCCCTGCAAGGTTAACTCAATTCCATAAAGGATGAACTGCTTCTCTAGTAACCTAGATAGGTTGTCTCCCTCCAGACGAGGGCTCTCAACCAGACCACAAAGTGCATTAGACAGGATGGAAGGCTTGAACTGCATCTAAGGAAAAAAAAAAACACAGAGCTTTTTTTTTTTTCCTACAGAAAACATGGCCAGATTCATTTATTTAAAAAGGAAGAAAGCCCTCAGCAGTATTAATTTTATATCACTAGATATAAAACTATATCACTTGACTATAATCAAGACTCATTCCACAGCCAGAGTTAAGAACACTTTCCAACTCAAAGCAACACGGAAAAGAAACACCACATGCTGCCTATTCTGCATTAATTCTTATTTATTAATCAACTACTTGTTAATTTTGCTGTGAGGGAGAGTGTTTAGGCCACGAATTATTAAACACATCTTGTTTTGAATTAAATGTGAAAGACAGCTCTTTAGAGCAAATTTCAAGTATAGACTTTTAATTACATAAGACTATTTATCGTATTCTTTCACTGATTTAACATAGTGAAAATCAGGAAAAAAAATCAGTAACTTATAGAAGTGTGATATTTAAATGTTGGCCTCAGAAACCAGTTCCAATCACACCGCTGTGTTCTGATGTCCATCAAGCAAAAGCCTTATTTGTTATCAAAAAAATAGATCAAAAAACCCACATAAAATTCAAGGATTTTTAATCATTGTTGAATGATTTATTAGAAATCAAGTTTAAAACCAAAGGCATTCTGGCTTCAATTGCCAGCATGGCAAAAAGAGTGTTTGGCAATTTTTGTAGTTAAGATACTCCTGGAATATTCCTTTGCATCCAGCATTAACAGGTAATAAACTTTAGTTTTCAAGCTACCAAAGCGATTTTTCCCCTCCTAGAAACACACTGAATTGCTTCTTAGAAAAATACGGCGAAAAGTTATGCCAGTATAGCTGTCATAGCACCTCTTTACCTTGAATGCATGAATTTGTGATTCCATTTTCTATAGCTCCCTGAAGTTCCTTCGGTAGCATTTCAATGACACTTGGAGCATACTCAATAGCAGGTTTTGTCATTGCTCTGTCTGCCAACCTGGGCCTCACCTCTAGCTCTGTGGTTACAAAGTGTCGTTTATCTCCTACTGTTTTATCCAATACATCTGCAGGGAAAAACAAAACAAAACAAAACAAACAAACAAAAAAAAAAAACAACACACATTTAGAAAAAACTAATACATATAAGTAACTTTCAGATGAAAGTTAAGTAGTTGAGCCTAATTAAAGGTCATTTCAAGTAAATCAAGGAACAGAACCAGATACAAGATGCTCCTTACATTTACCCATTCACTCCTTTACCTGTGGCTTGTGCAGCATTTAGGATGGTTTCTCTGTAGGCTATCTGAAGAGGTCCCAAGTAAGTTTCTATTCCATATTCACGTTTGATTCGGTCATGAATGATCTCTATGTGTAGTTCTCCCATGCCACAAAGAATAGTCTAGTAAGATGAAAGTTAAGAGAGAGGTAGAAAATCTTGCAAACCTATCAAGCTTTTAAAGTGTTGTTTAAACAAGGACTCACAAGCTTTTAATAGCTTCTTAAAAGTATTTCAAATTCTAAGGAGCCTAGAGAGAAGAAAACAGGACTACTTTAAGTCATCCAAACACCCTAAGTGAAATAGCAATTACTGCTGTAAGACCACTACAAAAAAAAAAGAACATATTACGTTAGCTTACAGAGTACATAATTCAAACTCTTCTAAGCTCATGAAGAACTGTCAAAAACATGCAGAGCATGGGAAGTCCTCCTTTATTCTGTAAATTGCACGTGACTCAATTTTAGTTTGAGGCATACAGCTTTGTACATGATACGAAGGCATTTAGAGAGTCCTTCTCATTCAAGGGAACCTCAATATGCTAAAAAACAAACAACTAACCGAAGGAGTGGTCTTGACTGTTCTAAAATAAAATTTGATTATGAGATGATGAATAGAAGATTCATCTTACTTGTCCTGTGTCGGGATCTAGCTTCACTTTTAAGCTTGGATCTTCACGCTGAAGGCAGCTCAATGCATTATCCAAGTCTGTAAGTAAACATCAAACACTCAAAAATCTCTAAAGAGACTCCGGTAATATGAGAATCAGAATAAAGCCTAAACATCACTTTCCTCCTACAGTCATATTTTATTCTCAGAAGGAATCAAAAGGACCATGGAGAAGCATATCTTTTGTAGACAAAGACAACTCAAATTACAAGCAACTTGTAACTTCTTACTCTCTCCAGTAAATTAATTGCATGCTAAGGAGAGCTTTCATGATTGATTTAATTTCTTAAGTAGCAAAATTTAATGACACCAAGCAGGAGCTCTGTTGCACTCTGTGCAACTTTTGGAGAAAGGAGCTTTTTAAATAAAAAAATATAGTCCCACTTAAAAATAATGGCTTACTGTAAAGAATAGTTAAAATTTAATCACAAGAGTACAATTTTCCAAGTCATATTTGGCACTTACATAAAGACATAATTGAACATGCCAGTGCGTCAACAACTCAGTAAAAAGTACCGCTCCTTTTTTATAGACGAGAAGAATTGTCAGCCAGCTCTTATATGATTTACCTACATATTAAGATGAGTTCAACAAGAAAAGGTTCAAATGCCAATCTTTTTTGTGATTCCCCATTATGTTGCTCAACTGCCAAAGAAAGCAGCTATAAAAAAGCAATGACTCAAAAATAGACTCACAGCTGAAACTGCATTTATTCATTTTACAGACTTTGAGGAAAAAACAACTGAGACACCTCACAACCCACTGGCTCAGCCTGTGGGTGGGTGGTTCCAAACCTACATTACGCCTTGCTCCATTCCACTAGACTACAGTAGGACTTGATTTTCCTTTCCCTTCACCATCAATCATGCTCAGCTTTGCTGGAATGAAGTTGCAGAGTGTTGGAGGATGTATTTTCAAAGAGTGAAGCAATCAGGTGTTCTGGTACAGATTCTCTGGGAAGGGCAGTTAAGATTAAAGGTCACACTGCATGGGTGAACCCTAACTAGACTCTTGCTAAGTGAAGAGTTACACTACAGCATATAACAGCAAATGCTGACTGAAAAAAAAAAAACAGTTCAAGGTTAACTGTACTCAGAGACAGTAGGAACAGCAAATCTGCATGACTGTAGCAAAACTAAGCATGATAGTAAAGAGGAGACAAATGCCTCCAGGTCTTCTTTCAAAATTAGTAGTTATTACGTTTTCCAGACACACACAAAAAAACACATTAATAATAAAATAAGGATACTGACAACCATAATCTGAAATACTTTCACGTAGCTACATTGTACCTTGTTGCTTGGCCATTGAAGGAGGTTCAATGGTACAGAAGAAGACGGGCTCAGGAATCTCAACACCTGCCAGCAGAAGACTCTCCACATCGCTGCCACTCCTCCGCTCTCTGCCAGTATCCCTTCCAGCTCGCTGTGCTGCAGCTACAGCTGAAGCCTTCGATGACACTATGGTATCTCCAGTGGCACTCTATATGTCAACCCCCAGTGACCCACAAGTGACAGGAAGGGGGAGGAGAGAACAAAACAATTAAACCAAAAGCTGATCATTTCTCTTCCTCAAAACCATCTCCGCTACACTCCGCTGATTTATAAACGATTACTGTAACTTCTCTACACAAATAATTAGACTGATCTGGAAGATGAAAATATGTGCTCAAGCTTAGACTGATATTTCTTTGTCTTGTTCACTAGATTTTAAATCTAGCATAGCAGTCAAGATATAAAGCCACAAAATACAGTGTTGGTAAAAGAAATCTTGCCTATGAATGCTAAAATTGGTCACATTTTCAAAAATCTGTGCAAATGATACCTACACAGCCTATTCAGGCACTGAAACACTGTATTAGTAAGCCATCTAAGAGAAGTATGAAACAAACATTCTTGAACTTAAACTGTTGATTTTGGTTAACTTATTTGCAACATCACTCTCCTTTCCACTGAGGTCTCTCCATGGCTTTACACAGCATTGGTACTGTGAGAGTTGCAATATAAACGTAAGTTCAGAGCCCTACAGCTTCAGTGTTCAATGCTTTCCATGTAATCAGCCCTGCATCTCCCAGGTCTATTACCAACATTTGCACAGTGTAATTTTTGATTTTAGGAGGAAGTACACATATACTTCAAATAAAGTAAGCTTATGTATTTCACAACAATCAAGACAAGAACACGTTTGAGATACAGTATCACAGAAGTACAAAGCACACTAGTGAAACAAACTTTCTTTCAGAATAAAGTATTTTCAATTACCTGTTTTAACCCAACAGTAAGGGCAATGTTGCCAGGCATTAGTGATGGTATTTCAATTTGCTGATCAGCAAAAGGCAGGAGCAGACGGCTTATTCTCTCCCTACAAATGAAATTCTTGAATATTTCATGACTAACAGACATTACGATGTTACACTAAAGCACATCTTACTCTTACTCACGTGCAACTTTTGTTAATATTATATACAGCTGATTGAGGTTTCAGTGAACCTGAATAAACACGAATGAAAACCAGTGGTCCACGACATTTATCGTGAAGGACTTTAAACGCTAGGGCACACAGGTCATCTTTGTACCACTGCCTACAAAACAGAAACCACAACAAAAAGCATACTTGTAGGATTAATATTCTTCAAGCTCACGTTTACATAAATACCCACTCACTTAAGAAGCTGTGTGTTTCTTATTGCACTATTAGCAGAGGCAGATTTTTCTTAAAACAAACCAACAAAAAAAACCAACAAAAATACAATGTAATTTATACAAAATATATTAACCTAAGCAGTGCCAGCTCCAAAAGAATGCGTAAGAGGCCATATACCTTAGCCAATATTAGAGATGATCCGTAGACCCCCGTTGTAAAACGCCGGTATCCTCAGATTAAAAATAGATTTTAAGTTCTAAAATTGCAAGTTTGGCAATTAGAGATACGCATGCAATTTTAGTAGCACTGGCCAGAGCAGGTTCAGTACTTGAGAATATTTTTAAGTCTGTACATCTTTACTGTTATTTAACATCTAACAGCAGTAAGCATTTTTAAAGATATTAATGGTTTCTTAATGTTTTTTTTTAATTTTCTCCTTTTATGCTCTCCTACTCGTTTTCCTTTTTGCTGACACTGCCTTTCTTCTTGTACTTACAGAAACTCATATGATCGCTCATTAGGTGCGGGCAAGTACATCGTAATAGCATCCAGTAAAGGCTGTACTCCTTTGTTCTTCAGTGCACTGCCACAGAGTACAGGTACTGCTTTCTGAGCTAGTGTGACCCGGCGTATAGCAGACTGTAGCTGCAAAAAAAGTAATTTTCTGTTAACATACAAACCACACTTTAACCTTAAATGGCATTTCAGCTCTTGGATATTGCTTGCTGTTCACATATCTAGGAAATGACAAGCTCATTTATTTTTTTCCTTTTATTTATAGAAAAGGAAAGACAGAAAATAAAATGTTTACTACAGGTAAAGAGTGCCTTTTCACTTCATTAAATCAGTGTGTCTGTCTGCCAGTGCATCTATCAGTGTGTAAAAAAAGCACAAGGACAAACCAACAGACCTTAAACAGCGTACTAAAACACCACTGACATATAAATCACTATCATGTAATCAGCAGCCTTTGCAGCTAGCAATAAGCATTTAGAAAGTGATTCCAGCAACTGCTTGAGAATAACTGGGCTATGGCAAGCAATGTGCACGACAGGTAATAAACATAAATATAGCTATCCACATAGGTCTTGAGTAACAGACTGTACATACTGCCCTCTCAGGGCACTCCAACCTGCAGCACATCAGCAGGTGATGTACAGCCAAGCTACTTCTCTGCCTCAAATGGGAAGGGGAAGAACTGCTTGCAGCAACTCCTCTTGCACACACAGGTTTTTAAAAACAGTTATTTTTATTGGTCTTTTCATTTAAAGAAGTTACTGTCACATTGCTGATGAGTTCTGTCAGCTTCCACTTCTCAACTTGTAAAAGTTCCTATGTTCTTTTGTTTTAGACAATATTTTGTATTATATTTTTAAGTTCTCATTTTATTTATGCAAGCCAGTCTTCCATAGCAACCTTACTGTGAAAGGCCATGTATTCCAACACAAACTCAACAAGCATAAATATGATATTAATAGTAAAAAAAAAAAAAAAAAAAACAAAACAAGAATCATTCATTCACTTTTACATTAAAAAAAACATGTTTTAGCAAGGTTACCATTTTTCCAATCAGATCACATGAGATTGTGTTTCTAAATTCACCTACAAAAGTCTCTTCATTGTGCTCTAAATCCATACTGGGCAGGTAAAGTTACAGTTTGGTCTGCTAGCACAGGTTTTGTTTGATTTTAATTTTTAGTTTGTTTATTTTAGTGTTTGTTTATTATAAAAATATTTGAAGTTTTTGTGTACCTAAAAGTTAATTTTAAAGCACAAACACAATAAATTTTCTTTTGAAAAAAACAGACTTTACACTAAAAGGGTTTTGGATAGAAACGTAGGTCAGCTCTGCCACCATAAACAGTGAGGCAGGACCACAGCCTGAATCATGAGAAGCCCTACTAAGGTCAACAAGACTACCCATGTGTACCACTTCTCGTACTTGCTGTGCAGTCCCATATTTATTTAACAATATAAAACCCCAAACATTTAGAGGTATGTTTCCAAACATAACATCACTTGCTCAACTCCAAATGAACCACATATCCAAATGTTTAGATGCTAAAATAAAAGCCACTGGTTTTAAGACTTCTAAACATTCGAGGTACATCTGCTCATGTTCTTTTTCTAATATTCCTTTTTATTTGGAAAGTTTTACTTCACCAGTTTCAACATGCAACGCCTGAAAGCCCAACTAATTTACAGTAACTGAAGTGCTACTTTCAGGAGCTCAGACAAACCGGGTTGACTCTACTTGGAAATTCCATTCACCTTTCCCTAGAGTCTTTTCAGCATCCAAAATGTCAATAAAAATCATCCTTAAAAAAGGTTAAACTATTTTTTTTTGGTAGTTTTGTT
Organism: Aythya marila; assembly: GCF_965140915.1. Classification (NCBI taxonomy): domain Eukaryota; kingdom Metazoa; phylum Chordata; class Aves; order Anseriformes; family Anatidae; genus Aythya; species Aythya marila. The sequence goes on along the minus strand of NC_139080.1, from coordinate 26,501,254 downwards.
TAACATGTTTGAGAATCACTGTTAGTTCACTATCATATATAACTCATACTAATTTAGAATGTACTTTGTCTTAAATTCAAAGTACTATAAAAGCTAGTGATTTGTTGATTAAAAATTTCACATCTGCAAAATCATAATCTTCATGTGCCAAAAAAATAAAAATAAGTAGCCCTGATATTCAGAATGACAGCTAGTAATAACTTATTTGTAGATAATGAAAGGTAAAAGTTACCTTGTCAGCTGGTATTATGTCAAAATTTTCACTGTATTCTCCTAGAACCAGTTCAGCAAATTCATCGTCCAGATCTGCAACCTTCAACAGAATAGCTCTGTTTTACTATTTGGTATACAGCAGTTTCACAGATGAGTCACAAGTCTTACTTATTTAGAAAACGCAGCTAAACAGAATAGGAATCAAGACTTTAAAGACACCAAGTATCAAACTCAAACTAAACAATACTGACGATGCATTCCGTATCTCAGATTCCAACCCAACTCCTATAGATCCTTTTCCCAGTTTTACAAAAGTCATTAGCCTTTTCACATGAAAAAATAAAATCCTTCCTTTATATTACAGAATTTAGTTTTACACAATAAAAGTTTGCCCTTCTCTCAACAAAAATGTAACTATTGTAATAGCTAAGGAAAGTGTGTTAAATAATAAAAAAGAAGATTTTAATTATTTTCTGCTTGTTAGCATGTGCTAGGTAGGACAAGCTTTTACAGTCCTTTCCAGTGCTTCAGGGCTCTTGGTCTACTTCTGCAGAACAAATCTCCCCAAAAGAAAAAAGCAAGAGCCTTTAGGGAACCAATTTTACAAAGAAATCTATGCAAATAAAGGTTTCAGGAAAACATGGGGTGGGTGGAGAACTATCAGCTTCATAAAGCTGCTGTCAGATAAAACATCAGTGGGAAAGAAAATGCTTGTACATCTCCTTGAACCCGAAAAAGCCTGCAGCCATATAGTGTCATCACAAGCATATAACTGAATATATTTCAGACCTGTAAACAAGGTGAAGTCTGAAGTAACCAGCAATTAACTTTTGTGAGAGAACAGACCCAGCTGGAAAAAAATAGGCAAGCTTTCAGGGCATTTTAACCTTCATGTCAGCGGCTCAAAAGTCCAACGGATCTTTTGTGTTTTCAAGCTGTTCCAATTAGCTTTAAAATAATTAAATACATTTCAAACATTGTCTCATATACACCTTTGTACTACCACACACCTGCTACAACCCTAAGGCACTACACTCCTTCTAGTGGCTATGACAGCAATTAACCAAATACTGAAATGACTCATTTCAGACGTCTGAAGCGATTTCTGAAATTAATTCATTCAGAAATCTAATTAAGCCAATAGGAAAAACGTAAGAGATAAAGGAAAACATTCATTTAGTCAAATGAAAGGCAAGCTTACAAGATGACTAGTAGTCAAACTACTAAATTTTACATTATTTGTGATACAAAGAATATTAATAGAATAGAAAGCAGGGTAAAAAATATTTTAGGAACACAAAGTTATCTCAGTTATCACAGCCCTGGCCCGCCTCTTCCTGCTTCAGGAAAGGACTGGAAATGAAAGAGTGAAAGGAGCAGGACGGGACCAAACAAAATCAACACTGTTTTATGAAGCTTTCCATCTAAGAAATTTTTTAAAAGGACAGACTGAGTAATAACACTCCCACTTAAAACCTGCATATTTAGAAAACTAGATTGCATATGTGTTTTGCTGAACTTGATGCAATACTGAATGGATCTCTCTGACAGGTGTTTCAAAGGAAACTGAAAGTCCAGCATCCTCTGTCTATGCACTTGCACATTTTCCAAAGTTGCATGGAAGGCAGGTCTTCCAGCAAAATGGATCAATACCTCAGGCAAATGTAACTTTTAAACTTCCCATATTTTCATTTATAGCAGTAAACAGTCAAATATAATCACTACTACACTTGTAGGCCATATAAAAGCGACTGCAGTTTTAGACTGAATAAAAGCAAACAGAATGTAAAATAACTTGTTTTAATGGGAGAGAAGTATTGCCTGGAATCTCTCAAGTGCAACTAACTTTTCTGTATCGTTACATAAATCACACAGAACAATTTGGGATTTCATAATGCCAGCTGAGAGAGGAAAAACAATCTGGACAGACTATTCCAAATGTTCTGCACTGTTTAACAGGCAGTTAACTCCTACTTTATTATTCTTCCTTTCTTTACCTCTTCTATACTGTCTCATCTGTGGGAAGCATGTTAGGATCCCAGTATCAAACAGATCATGTTTCTATTGCAATTTCTTAGCTATACAGCATGACAATTTATGGAAAACAAATATATTCTTGTTATCTCATACAAGTTATCATGGACTTTTTGGATGGATCCGGAAAAAGGTTTATGGTGAGATTCAGCTGCCTCTAGCACAGCATTTAGTGTCATTCTGAACAGACTGTGACATCCCATCCAGCTTCTAGCTGCCACTCCAGGATACAGATACCCCACAGGTCCGGGTCCCATGTGCTAGGCCTCATGTGAATGTCCCAAGTATTTTTTCACAACTAGGATGGCAAAAGATTCCACATTAGCCATCTTAATACTAAATTTAGTTTTTAAGAATTTTAAGGAGTATTTTCCATTTTGCATATGTATTGTGCAGCCAGTGAGTCTGACTCTCTCTATTTAGTGTGTTTTGCCATCAGACGTTTGACAGATGTAGAGTTAAGTGAAGAAAGTGGGAAATTCAACAAGAACGAATGCAGAACTTTGTGCCTGGGACGGAACAAATCCATGCACTGACACAGAATGGGGACGAACTACCTAGGAAATAGCTTTGCAGAAGACAACCTGAGGGTCCTGCTGGACCAGCAAGCCTAAGTCAGCAGCGTCCCCTTGCAGTGACAAATGGTAACTGCATACTGCAAGAGTACACCCAGTGGGTCAAGGCAAGGACTTATCACTTTGCACTTGTGAAGCCACATCTTAGACTTTGATTTTAGGTTCCCTCTCACAAGAGTGACTGATAAATGGTGAGAAATCCAGGGGGATATTAGTAAGGTGGTATGTTGGATTGCAGCTGGAGACCCGGAGAGATGACCATCTAAAAAAGGTCATCTAAAGAGGAAAACAAAGGATGTTAAATGCTGCCTCCTACTACCTACAACCTGAACTGGTGGTGGGACTGTTTCAGGGAAAAGGGCCAGATTCTTTACAGGGGCGCGCAAGGAAATGACAAGAAACACTGCCAAACAACACTTCACTACAAGGACAATCAAACACTGGGATATGCTGCCTAGACTGTAATTTCCACCCCTAGAGACCCTGAAAACTAAGCTGAACAAGGCCCATAACAACATGATCTAATGCTGAAGTTAGTCCTGTTTTTATCAGACCACTGCACTAGATGTATCAAGAGGTCCCTTTCAGCTTAATTTTTTCTACTGTTCTAAATAACAGTTTTAAATGTATTATGTATTTACTTTAGAACTTTACTTGTTCTATTAAGGTATTTCTAGCATCCTGGACTTCTTGGAACAGGTTGGGATCATCAGTCTCTAGCAGTGGCTTTTGCTCAAAATGTTTTCCGTCATCCAAATCAGAAGTAGGTTTCCAAATTATTTGTTCCTTAGTCACAACATCAACCAGTCCTCTGAAAGTCTTGGCCTCCCCAATGGGCAACTGCAATTAGAATTAGAGAGTTGCAGAAAATTAAGAAGGAAGTTCCATTCAAAAGAAAAGCAGAGAAATTCCTAAGCTTAATTTCTACGCTTACCTGTAAAAGCAAAGGTTTTGTCTTCAACTTTTGTTTGATACTCTCAACAGCATATGTAAAGCTGTATCAAAACAACAGATATTAAGTTACAATAAATTTAATGATACAGTAAAATTGGTTTACTTTTCCTTACTTATTGTAAAAATTAATCCTACGATTACACAAAAACATGCATCTGCATAATTGAAGATATGTATACATGTAGGATACATTAACATAATTTACTATCTCTGTGCTTAACAAAACAACTTAATCTTGATTAGATTAGATACTATTACAAGGTTTTTAAGAGGGACTAAAATAACTGTATAAATACCTTGCCCTGTTTTTGTCCATCTTGTTTAAAAAGCAGATTCGTGGTATCTGATGTTTGTCTGCTTGCCTCCAGACTGTCAGAGTTTGTGCCTATACAAAGACACAAAACAGCAACATTAACAAAACAGCAACATTAATACTATAGTTGAACTATACGCCCCCCAATATCTTCATCTTATACTGCCGCTGCTGAGGGACTGAGTTCAGAGTAGAGAAGGGAACTGTGCTAAAGGCGTTATGACACCCCCTTATCTAGCAAAGTGTATGAACTTCACAAGCAACTTCATCACAGCTCTTCCCTCAGCTGTCACCATGTCCCCTCCTCCACTAAGGGCACAAAGTAACATAACAAAGGTAACACAGAGAGAAGTGTTACAGGGGATCTATGCTGAAAGAACTCAGTAATGTTTAGGCTTAAGACTTTATTGCCAAGGCTTAAGTACACATTAGCAAGTATTTCTGTTGCTACACAAACAACACTAAAAACTGCTGTGGTTACACTGGTAATTTGTGTACTGCTGAGCCATTTGTGATGGTCATTTCTATTTAAAAGTTAAAACTGGTACATATGAAAATCAGTTCAGGTTCAGAAGTGGTCTCCTATCAATACATGGACATAATGCAAGAAATCCCCACGTTTTTAAAAAAAAAAAAAAAAAAAACAAACAAACAAAAAAAAACACCACACAACAAAACACACAAAATCACTGCTCTCATTTTTTGTTGTTGGGTGTGGGAGGGTTCAGGCTCGTATACAATGGTAAACTGAACACTGTATTCAAAACATTGAACTTTTCTACAGAATTGAACCATACACGTTATAAACTCAAATTCCAGCCTGCCTACACCTTTTAGGCACTATGCTCCAATGGGCATATTTAAATAGGTCTTTGGGGAGGAAGAAATTCCAGATGAAAATTATTTATTTCTTTACATGGAATTATCTAATGAGACGCTCATTTCTCTCTAGTGATAGAGCTAGCCAGAAGCATTCATGGTAATCTGCATTTATTGACAGCAACAAAAAAAAAAGGCAACAAAAAAACCTACAAACAACAAAAACAGACTTAAGTGGCAATCCCACTTACTTTCTTCTTGGTAGCAGAGAAATTCCTGTACACTTATATAACTTAAAATTAAAACGTTCAGCTTTCTGAAGCTCAATTTTGACCAATGCATGAACGTAGATAACATATAGAAACATCAAAGTATTATTGTTATTATTTCAGCATCTTTTAAGTCATTAGGAAAACAAAACAAAACAAAACATTACCAGTCATTTTTACCTCAACACCAGCTGAAGCATCAAACACTGCTACTGCTCCATCCAGAACTCTTAAGCAGCGCTCAACTTCCAGTGTAAAGTCCACATGACCTAAAAAACAATTGAAAGAATTCAAATTCGTCATTTGAATTATGACTGTCATAATTAAAACAGGCAATACCTACAGGTCACTACAGTTTTTTTTTAAATGCTAAAAAACATGTCAATATGACCCTGTCTCCACTTTAACAGAAATACACCCACCAGCCCTTGAAGCACACCGACTGTACCTGCTCTAAATTTAAACAAGCCAGATCAGGCTCCAGGAGGCAATAATTTGTCAAGGTCAACAGAGCTCAGTACAGGTTTATTTACTGCATCAATTCAACCAATTAAATATTGCACCACATTCAAAACTAGGACCTAGGCACAGCAATACCTCACCTCATCTACTCCCTCCTAGTTAGAGGGGTACCACTAAAGCACAGTACCTGGTGTGTCAATCAGATTGATTCTGTAGTCCTTCCAGTCAAAAGTAACAGCAGCAGACTGAATGGTAATACCACGTTCTCGTTCCTGTACCATAAAATCTGTCACTGTGTCTCCATCATCAACATCTGTGAACAGAAAGCAGGGTTACAGCTGGGTATATAAATCACTCAAAGGCTGAAGTTGTCCTGGAATAAAGGTGGAGAGAGAAATTTGGAAATACTTTCTGTTTTGTATGTGTACAAGCTATGAAAACGGCCCTAGTTCATAGAACGATGTCAGCTCATTTACCCAGGCTCCCTGTCTAAGCAACAAACACTCTGCAAGTCAAAGACCAACTATTCCAACAACATTTTATGTTCTTAATCAAAGAACAACACTGTGTAGAAATTTAAAGTGACATCACTATGAGAAGCTTAAGAAAATAAAGCAAAGTCCAAAACCATGAACAAACCACACTTTTGAATACACTGGCTGTACTCGCTGTATATGATCTGGTATTTTAAAATGTAATAGTTAAAACTTAATTAAGTTAAAACTAGACTTATGTTAAAAAAGCTACGCAATTTATTATTTTTAATAAAAAAGATGCAGCCAAGCTTGCCACCAAGTTCAATCAATCCACTAGCCAAGTATCTTCTAACGCTCTCATACAGTAGAGAAAACAGAATTAAATTTAAAAGGTCAAAAGGCAGCATAAATAAAGGCTGCCGTGATCCTTTCAATATTGAAGATTTCTGAGAGAGTTGACGCTGCAAGGAATTCACCCTGTGTTAGGGCTTCCAAAATAAATGGTTACTTTTTGGTGATCTGGTTCCCTAACACATCAAAAGGGAACTGGAGAAACAGCCTTGCCAAAACAGTCAATGAACAATATGTAAAACAAGGAAAGCTTCTCATTAAATGTTAAGCAAATCAGAGTGACCTAAAAATAAAAGAAAAAAAATGCATTTGTGAGCTCTTAACTGCCTTAGAATGTAAATGCAACTGTGTTAGAATGTAATAGAAAATGCATTATAATTTCCCTTTATTGCAACGCAACTTTTTTGATACAATAAATATCTATGATAAAAATTCCACCAGCAATCCCTAACTGCCTTGTGTATGATTGCTAATATTAAGTCTTTCAAAGCCACTTAAATAAAAAAAATTAAAAAAAAAAAATCTAACCTCCAAGTGTTCGTATGTATCCAGAATAATACAGCATTCTCTCTGTTGTTGTAGTTTTCCCTGCATCAATATGGGCCATGATGCCAATGTTGCGGATTCTGCATAAAACAAACACATTACCTTTACTGTGGTAATTTTGTTTTCCAGTGATGTTGGTTCTTGCATAAACAATTCATATCCATTATGATGAAGATGAATCACACAAAATGAATAACATGTTTCCTCTACTGCTTAACTGATATAACGTACATGCTGATCCTGAAGCATGTTAGCACTGAAATAGCAAATTTTCTTCAGATTGGTGATATTTGAGAGTATAGGAACAGTTTAACATGTTTCACTTCTGTAGTAGTTTGGCGTCATTCTGCACCCATCTGCCCTCTCCACAGAGAAATACCCCCATTACCTTTTGTCCATCCCTATCCCTAAGCCATGGTAACTAAAGCAGTCTGTTGAATTTATACTCTTTATGCACCAAATCTAGCAATCAATTTCTCATGAAGTTGTCCCTGATTCTGTTCATCCAAATCTTCTTTTCTGAAGTACCTTGCACAAAGGCTACCAAAGCTACTTCACTGACTCTGCACACCACAGGCTTGTGGTCAGCCCCCATATTCACCATTAATGGTAGCTGAATTGGCACTCAAGACAGAGGTAGTCTTCCAAAAGAGCTTCATCCCTCTGCCATTTCTTTGACAGCTCAGCCCCTAATTACTTTGACCTCACTACGAAGGCCCTTATCTCTGTGACTGAGTGCTCCTGTAAACACAAAGTATGCAGTCCTGCCCATGGTGGTGGTCCAGTTGACAAGAAATTCCTTTCTTCATTTACCTACCAGTGACCACTGTGGACTTTGAGTTTCTCTAAAAGGTCAATTTTGATGGTGGTTATGATTTTAAACTTTATGATTAAAAAAAAAAAAAAAAAAAAAGATTATGATATTTTATAATATTGGTTATGATTTTGATCTTGAATGTGACTCATATTTTTACCAATCCAAGACCCTTCTGACATGAGCAACCATTTTACACCAAAATGTCAGAAATCTAAAACTAAGGAAGTATTAACTGTTATTTAGAACATGCACTTAATTAACAGGAATAGCAACAACCCTCAACATTGTACCACATCAATTCCCTTTGCTCTCGGTTACATAGGGAGAGTAAGTTGGCATGACATACCTGGATATATGAGGATTAATGACAGAACGTAGAGATTTAACATCTTCTGGAAACAAACAGAACAAAGATTTGTCAGGTTGATCCCAACATAGAAGCAACAGATTTTCAACAAAATCAGGTATATTTAAGAAAACTCCTAAAAAGCTTACCAAAAACAATTCAGACAAAGCCACAACTCACGACAATCCCCCTAATCCCTACCCATCTCAATTTTCTTCAAAGACATATTTACATTTGCAACAGGTCTCACTCTCTTGCTCTCTCTCACACATAAAACTCTTCAAAACTTAGAAACAACACAAAAGAGCCAACACAGAAAAGTATCAACTGAATAGCAAAATCTTACTCTGCAGAAGCAGTAACAAAACATGCCACAGTCCAAGACAATTGCAATGCTGAAATTCATCTGAATACTTTTCCTGGGTAGAAAGAAAGCTGACCTAGACTAAGAAGAGTTTTAAATTTGTATTTTCTTAAAAGATACTTCCCCTCTCATACATTATTTAGTTGCTAAATAAGCTGCAAATTGTGTTTAAATAGAAGTTGGCTACTCACTAGTGACCAATATTTTCATCTCTAGTTTCTTCTAAAACACTGCAGGAAAAAATATGCCTGACTCCTAATGCTAATTTGTATCAGTTGGATTCCATTCTATCTCACTGCTGCTACTCAAAAAACAGCAAAAACTCCTTTTAATAGAAATTTTGTTTTCCACACACCTTATTCTTCTTATTCTCTTTTACCCTAACTCTGTGAAGAAAATAGACTAATGATAACTTAGAACTTCCTTCTCTTTAATCACAGATTCCTGATTTATTACCCCTTGTCCAACACACTGGCTATCATCAGCTACTTGATAACCGATTAATACTTCAAGCAATTGGATAGGGGTTCCAGCACACTTCACAGCTGATTTTTTATCCATCTCTATGTTTAATTTTTCTTATTTCCTAAAGTCTCTATACTGTACACCTACAGAGAAAACAAAAGAAATACAAAGCATTTCTTTTCAGGCCTTGATCCTATTAACTATTCTGCACTTGAAAACACAGATTTTATAAATAATGACTCAAAAATATAGTAAAACTTAGGAATTATCTTACTTGTTTTAAAATGAATTCCTACTACTAAATCATAATTTAAATTGAGAGAAATGACAAAATATTTTAAACTGATACCTGGTGAACAACTGTAGCTTCTTTGACCAGTGTTCTGCCATGTCAGGCTTAGGACTTTGATTTTTGTCTTCCTGAAACAGGCATGCTAAAACGGAAGGAAAAAAAGAACACAAAAAAATGTCATCAGCAAAACTAATAACTAAATACAAATCAGATCTTGCAGGAACTGACATTCATTAGATATTTACATGAACTCAAACTGCCACCTAGTTGGAAGCAGAAGTATGAAGATGGTAGCATCACTGTTTAAACCAAGTCCAAACCTAGTATCATTTGGGAATTCTTGTAAAAATCTATGATATTATCAAAACAAGTTGTCAGTAGCCACAGTATTCTAAATATGCCTAAGTATTTGTTTAAATAATACAAATTTAAGTCAAAAACGTTGTGTAATCCAAACCACAGGTGTCTAAAAAAAGGTTAGAAGAAAACACAGCTTCCCCATTCTGACCCATGAGAAGCCCAATTTCAACATGAATTCATTCATGCTGTTCAGATACCAACTCCAGCTGAAAATGTTTACTTTTTCTTCTTCTTCTTCTTTTCCTCACAGTAAAAGAGTCAAAATTTAGGAAAAAAAAAAAAAGGTTTACCTCGCTGCAGAGTGTTGATAACTTCAATGCGCTCATCGGAAGTTTCCTCAGAGGTCTCAACATCCTGGCTCCTGTGTCTGACGCTGTCCCCTGTTAAAAATAAATAAAATATATATATAAATAAATAAATAGACAGAGCAAATGCTTACAACAGAAAGCGTGTGACTGTACTTCTACAGAAACCTGTTGTGGAGCTGGGTTCGCTTTCAGGTGGGGTTACTGCTTTTCGGGTTAAACCCGCTCCAGATTAGCAAAGGCAGGTCCTGAGGGCTCAGGGGGCAGCAGCACAGCACAGGTCCACGAGCGCAGGGCACATTGCTCGTTTCTCTGACGATTTCACAGCCCAGGAAGCAGCACAACCCATGGCACAACCCACACTCACGGTGAAAACGAGCTCCAGACCTCACAGATCAGCGAGGCACGCACCGTTTTCTAATCTTGCAGGAGCGGGGGGCAGGGAAGAGCACATTCTTTGAACAACAACAAAATCAGATTAAAAACCGACACAAAATCTCCACAGCGGGGCCGGGCCCGCCCCGTGCTGAGGCGCCGGCGGAAGGCGCTCCCCTCATCCCCTTCCCCGCCGCTGCCCGGAACCGCGCCGCGCCCCGGCCGCCGGCCCCGGCCTCAGAGACTGAGCCCTGCCCGCGGCTCCGGCCCTGCCCGACGCCTTCTTCGCCCCTTTGTGGCCCCGCCGAGCCCGGTGCCGGGCTCTGGGGACCCGCAGGAGGCCGCCGGGCCCCGGGGAGAAGCCAGGAGCCGCCGCCCGGGGAGCGTTTCCAGCCGGGGCGGCCGCGCGGGGGGACCGCCCTCTGGGCAGCGCGGGGAGGCTGCGGGGAGGCCGCCATGGTGGGGACGGGAAGGGGCAAGCGGGGACGGGGGCGGGTGTGGGGTGTGGGGACGGGGTTTGGGGTATGGGGAGGGGGTATTGGGGGTGTGGGGACGGGGTTTGGTGTATAGGGACGGAGTTTGGGGTGTGGGGACGGGGTATTTGGTTGGGGGACAGGGATGGAGTACGGGGGTGGGGATGGGGTCAGGGTATGGGGTTTGGGGTAGGGAGACATGGTGTTGGGTTGGGGGATGAGGACGGAGTTTGGGGTACGGGGATGGGGTGTGGGGAGGGAGTTTGGGATGTGGGGACGGGGTTTAGGGTGTGGGGACAGGGTATTGGGTTGCGGGACAGGGACAGAGTATGGGGGTGAGGATGGGGTCAGGGTTTGAGGTTTGGGGTATGTGGATGGGGTTTGGGGTATGTCGACGGGGTTTAGGGTGTGAGGAGGGAGTTTGGGGTGTAGGAATGGGGTATTGGGTTGCAGGACAGGGACAGAGTATGGCATATGGGGACAGAGTTTGAGGTATGGGGATGGGGTATTTGGTTGGGGGACAGGGATGGAGTAAGGGGGTGGGGATGGCGATGGGGTCAGGGTTTGGGGTAGGGAGACAGGGTATTGGGTTGGGGGACGGGGTATTGGTTTGGGGGATGGGGACGGAGTATGGGGTATGGGGACAGGGTATTGGGTTGGAGGTCAGGGACGGAGTATGGGGGATGGGGTTGGAGTCAGGGTTTGGGGGATGGGGGATGGGGATGGGGACAGGGTTGGATTTGGGTTTGACCCCGCTGCCCCGCACCCACAGCCGCAGAACGAGCACATTGAGCTGCACCGCAAGCGGTATGGATACCGCCTGGACTACCATGAGAAGAAGAGGAAGAAGGAGGGCCGGGAGCCCCACGAGCGGTCCTGGAAGGCCAAGAAGATGATCGGGCTGAAGGCCAAGCTCTACCACAAGCAGCGCCATGCTGAGAAGATCCAGATGAAGAAGACGTGAGTAGCTGCTGCTCCCCTGGTGTCGGCCGGACATCCTGGCACTGGGGGAATTCACAGAGCTATAAAGAGATAGTTGTTGTTTGGTCATATGTTGCTCTTAAATATTGCTTAATTTTTAGGATAGAATGGTTAAGGTGTTACCTGGCCTCCCCTCTTCTCAACTCATGTGCTTACTGATACAGTTAACAATTCTGTTCCTAAAAGCATTTGTTAAAATAAGCATTAATTAGCAGTAGAAATGACAATTATGTAGCTACGACAACAGAAATACTGTATTGGTTTTGATCTTACTGGCTTTAGCACTGTGCAGATGTGCTTGGCTGTGAGGGTTAGACTCTTTGCTTTAAGCTATTCAGAAATTCCTTAGTAAGAGCCAGGCGTTGTATTCCTGTCTTGCCAGGAATTGACAGGCTTTGATGCACTCTGTAATCTGTCAGCTGTTATATTAAGAGAAATAACTAGTTTTCCATGAAGAATATTTAGGATTACTCCTTAAATATAAATAACATGCTACGTTACATTGTTTACAAATATCTCTTTTTTAAAAAAAAATTTGAGTAGGCACTACCTGAAGTAGGAGGCTATCATATCTCAAAATGTTTTTTTTCTATTCTTAATACTGCATGCATTTTCAAAAATACCGTGTTTCTTTTTTTGCAGCATTAAAATGCATGAAAAGAGAAAGACAAAGGAAAAGAACGATGAAAAAACACCTAAAGGAGCTGTACCAGCATACCTGCTGGACAGAGAAGGCCAGTCACGGGCTAAGGTTCTCTCTAACATGATCAAGCAGAAGAGAAAAGAGAAAGCGGTAAGTAACTGTATTAAAAGCCAGATACTTGGTATTTATTGTGACAATGATCACATTGTGGCATTAATGCTGAAACAAACTCTAAATATCGATACTATATGAAAGCTGAAACTGAAAAGTTTACTAGTCTTGAACAAAGCACATGCAAGGTCTTGATTTTCATAAATTTAAATATTGATCAAAATAAGTAGCTATAAGGTATATTAAAAAATACAATCTACAGGTACTCTCTTTGGTTATATTTTATTTTATTCTTTCGTTGTCTCCTTTGATTTAGCAATGGCACATCTGTGACTTAATGACAACTATGTTTTCTGTAGGGGAAATGGGAGGTTCCTGTGCCAAAGGTCCGTGCTCAGGGAGAAACAGAAGTTTTAAAAGTGATTCGTACAGGGAAGAGAAAGAAGAAGGCCTGGAAGAGAATGGTTACAAAAGTCTGTTTTGTTGGAGATGGCTTTACTAGGAAACCTCCTAAATATGAACGATTCATTCGACCAATGGTAATGTTCTTGAGACTTAAAGAACGTTTAAGTAATAATTATCTTGACTTGCTGTTCTGAGTTTGGCAAGGAAACTTCCTTGTGTGATAACGCACTTCATTACTGCTGATTTAGAGTGTTCTTAGTAGTTTTCTGCAGAAATGTCAACTTAAATAACCGGCAGGTTGGGAGATACCCCTGCAGTCACAGACATTGCCTGCAATGGAATGTTTCCACTCTTACTCAGATGACACGAATGAGTTAAAGCTATGAGCTCTCATATCAGGAAGGTCTTTAGGAGAGGTACTTTGAAAACTTTGGTCTTTTTCAAGCTACTGTGATTCTGAGGCTGACTCAGTTGTAGGACTCAAGTACTCTGTCCTCCTGGTTTGCTAACGAAGCTTGAAGCACAGTGGTGACAGCATACAAAGGAAATGCTCTTCCTGCCTGGCTTTTTATTACACAGCTGTAAGGAACAGTGTGCAGGCTCTACCTGCCTAGCAGTGCACAGGAGGGAAGGTTTAGTAAGACGGCCGAGTTTTTATATAAATACAAAGTAGAAGCCTTGAATAGGTTTTAAATGACACACAAAGGGTTACGGTACTTAGTGGTAAAGCCCACCTTAAAGAGCACAGGTCCTTAGCTAAAAAGAGGTATAATAGATGGGTGTTTAATATTTTGTAACGTGTGAAAGGTTTTCTCAGGTTTACAAGAACAAAGGAAACGTTTCAAGTCTAAAAACCAGTAGGACTGTTAAATGCTTTACAGTAAACTCCTCGTTTCTTCATGGAATGTGAACCACCTGTGGTAGCAAGTATTATTCTTGAACTACTCTTGTTTTTTATCAGGTTCTTAACAAACCTGGCATTTTATACTAGGCAGATGACATTCTGTATTCTGGATTGTTTCATTTTTCCCAGTCTGTTAAAATGCATAAAGCTGAGGACATAATGTGCTAAATTAGCTGTGAGAGCTTAAAAAATAAATTGTTCCAACTCTTCGTGCAACAGGGCTTACGTTTCAAGAAGGCACATGTGACACATCCTGAACTTAAAGCTACTTTTTGCCTGCCTATCCTTGGTGTAAAAAAGAATCCGTCTTCCCCTTTGTATACATCGTTGGGGGTAATTACCAAAGGTACCGTCATTGAAGTGAACGTGAGTGAGCTCGGCCTGGTGACACAAGGGGGCAAAGTTATCTGGGGTAAGTAGTTCAACTAGCTGCACTGAAGGACTAGCTTTAAGTCTTTATTGACTGGTGTATTGTGAAGGCTCTGTCCTGTAAAACAGATCATCGTAATTTATCCATGTTACTTTTTGGCTGTAGCAGAAGCAATTACTGGACAGCTATAAAAATGATAGTTTTAATATTAGGCTTTCAATTCAGACTTTCAACATCAAATTAGGCAAAGTTCAGAAAAATGAATTAACTTGTTTGCCTGTCTTGCATTAAGAAGTGTTAAAAGTCCATAAAGACCTAACCGTGTAAGCTATGAATAATCAAGTTTTCAGTGAAAGTTGTATGTAGAAGTGTCTTCATTTCATCAGGCTAACTTCTTTTAACGCTGAGGTTGATATGGACAGCAGGACGTGTAGCAGAACTTGTGATTTTTTTTAAATGTACATAGAACTCTTGAGGATGCATTTACATGTATAAAAACAGCCAGAGTAGTATATTGTGAATGAAAGTTTGCAGCTCATCAGAAAGTATATTTAGGTTTCAGAATGCTTTTAGTTTGGGAACTGGAATTTCTTCCCCTTGTAAGGAGAGTTGTGGATTAAACTTGCAAACATGCAAAATTGTTATTTGCTGCATAGGCTACTTGAAGCTTTTGTAGACATTTCCTTTCATTTTCTCTTTAGGGAAATACGCGCAAGTAACAAACAATCCAGAAAATGATGGCTGTATTAACGCAGTTCTCCTCGTCTAAGTTGTGTTTGATACTAAGCATTGGCCACTGACTCTTAAAAGTGGTGCAGTTTAAACAAGTTTGGAAGATCTCTGGAACCTTCGACCATTCAGCAACATTGGCCCCACAAGCTGGTGAGGAATTTAAATGCACCAGAAAGGACTGTTCAGATTTATAACCTGTTCAGCTGAACGCTGTCTAAAATAAAGTAATTTTATTTTCATGCTTGGCTGACATGGTGTGCATTTGAACTAAATCTTCTTGTCAACTGTACAGGAGCAGTTGCCTGGCTTAGATAATATTCTAAGCTCACAATAGGAAATAAAGCCATTATCTCCCATGATGGCCTACTGTACAGCTGAAGTAACAGAGCAGCATGTGAACTTGCATTCAGCTTCTGGGAAAGCAGCAGTGTTGGAAGGATGCAGACTTACTGCAGACAGACATCAGAAATTGAGCACTCTAGTTTGGTACTTGCCCCTGTGGAAGCATGGGGTGGGCTCACAGCTGCAGTGTGAGGGTGTGGGAAGGGAAGTTTACCAGAAGGGGCAATTACTTTCTTCCTGTTACCTCCGTTATTTCTCCCCCTTGCATCCCTCACTGCATTTGTGGAAAGAATAATAGCTGTAGAGCAGGCAGGCAAGATATTAACTGTTTCATAAGGTAAAATTCAAGAAGTTGTAGGGTTTTTAAGACAATGTGATATTTGAGAACAGGGTGATAACACCGGTATCACAGCTCCTTGTAGTTATCGTGGGTGCTTTAAAGTCACAAGCATCAACTGACCAAGGTATATATCCATCCTCAAAATGCAGGAAACACGCTGCTTTTACACTGACTTCCTCTGATGCTGTATACTGCATCAGTCATCTTTCTGTCAAGAGTTTGGTGGTAAAATTTCAATACAGACACACAGCATTTTATAGTCCTACTCTTAAGCAGTACTTCACGTCAAAGCAAAGGAGCTTTTTAACCAAAATGTGGTCAAGTCCTTATAAACATTTTTTCTGATTTATGAAGGCCATCTTATTCCCCCAGCACCGTAAGAGGGAAACTTTCAAACAGAGCTCTTATTTCAGAAGCCAAAATGTGAATAGTCTGGGGCTTGTTTTTGAATATAGAGGGAAGTTTAAAGCCCAAGGTGGCTGTCTGCACCTATCACACATGCAACAGGCCACAGGGAAAGGCAGTCTGAACAGCAGATTATAGGATCACACAATAGCTAAGGTTGGAAGGGATCTCTAGAGATTGTCTCGTCTAACTCCCCTGCTTAAAGCAGAGTCAACTACAGCAGGTGCCTGAGGACTGTTTCCAGTCAGGTTTTTACTGTCTCTAAGGATGGAGAGTCAATAACTTTAGGCAACGTGATCCAGTGTTTGATCAGTCTTCCAGTTTAAGAAAAGTTTGAAGTTTAAATAGATTGTTCTGTATTCGAGTTTGTAGCCACTGCTTCTTGTCCTGGTACTGGACACACTAAGAATCTATTTCCATCTTCTTTATGCCCTCATACCAGGTATTTGTACACACGGGTAAGATGCCTGCTCCCCCCACCCCCAGCATTCTCTTCTCTAGGTTAAACAATTGCAGATCTCATCCTCATATATGAGGGATACTCAAATCCCGTAATCATGACCTTAACACCATTTTCATCTGGAACTCAATCCAGGAAGTCAAGTTCGATGTTTTTGTACTAGGTTTGTGATTTTTTTTTTACACCATCTGGGAGAAACAATACTTTAACTACACCTTAGTTTTCTCTTAAAGGTTATTTTCTTCTGTTTATATTGCCCTAGTCTGGATTTAGTAACTTACTGTGATTTTTACTTGTGCAATGAAGTGATTTAAAACTAAAAGAAGGTTACAAGCCAGTTAGTCATTTCCTTGGAGAGAGGACATTATCAAAATAGAAAAGCCTGCAGTTCTTGTTGCTTTACCCTTTACTGCATGTTAATAACACGGACACAATACTTTAATTTTCTATTGCATTGTACTGCTACCCCCCTCTCCCTCCATATAAAGTACAGCTGCTTCAACAGTACTGCATTTTGTGTTGTAAATACATGATTTGTTGGATGAATAATACAATTGTTGCAATTCAAAATGAATTTTAATGTAACACTATAGGGAGTTGAGCTTACACCAAATATGCAGTATGGTGCAAACTGCAGAATGCATATGGTAAACGTACAGAACAGCCTATTCTACATCTCTTTAAAAAGTCTGATGAATAAACTAATTATGTGCAGCCTTTTTTTATATAAAGGTAAAGGATTTTCCAACTTATAATCTGAGCTTTTAAATAAGATTGTAAAATGACACTACACAAGTTACACAATTTTGTTGTAGTGAGCTTTAAAAGATGCCTCGTAGCAGAAATAAACACTAAAAAATAAATAAATCACAAAAAATAAGTTTAATTACTACTTCAAAACATTTCAAAAGCAGTCAAGACAATACTAAAAAAATGAAAACCTAAACCACACTGTAACTAGACTTAAGTACAGTACTCTAGAATAGCATCACATCTTTCATAGGATTTATAAACAGGTTATCATTAGTTTAAAAACATCTCACACCACATTTATGAAAATAAATTTAGAAGTGTATCCTCTTCGAAATAAAATTTTATAATGGTCACTCAAAGCACAGAAGATCAAACTTAGGGCTCTTTATTGCTATGTTCAACTTAGTGGTGTTTTTAAGTTGTAGATGGTCAGTTTGATTCATCACATCTACAGATGTGAGATGGTTAAAAAAAAGAAAAGCTAATGTCAGACATCACTTAAAACAAGTTAAAAGCACATTTGAATAATAAAACATTTTCATGTAAAGGGCTATGAAACATGAAAACAGCAAACGAATAGTCTGAAACAAAGAGACTGAAAGGAACTGTGGGATAAGCAAAGCAAATTCCACTAAAAATTCGCAAGCAGGACAAGAGACATTTTAACAAATGTTGGATTCAAATACAAAACCATTTACCATTTGAGTGTAAGGTTGAAGACACAAAAGGTTTTTTAAACTCTATTCCTAGACTAAATAAAGCTCAAAAATACTGTTCGCTTTCACCATACACATGTAGTTCCACAGCATGTTGTAATAGTATTTGGTACAAACGTATAAAGTTGATGTTTTTAATCATTGGTTGCTGGTGCGATCCTAAAAATTCTTTAACAGTTCAATGGTAACGAGCCAGACAGTTAACAGATCTAACAAATATTGTCTGAGCCTAAAAAACGCTGGTTTTCCCCAAGGTAAAACATTTCAGTCAATACAGTTTTCAGCTAAGCTAACCTAACAGAAAGTACAGACTATTAAGCTACTGTTCCCCTACTGGACAGTCAGTATAGCAAAAAAAAACTACTATTTAAAGTCAGTAGTTCAATTTAGCTACTCAATATTTATGGCAAGATGATTGATGCCAAAGAAGTTATTACAGAAATAAGCTGTCTTTTAGTTCAAAGTACTGCTGCAATCACAGTTAAGAACTATGTTTAGTTTTCAAGACAGCTGTTACCAGAACTGTTTATGATACCACAACTGCCCACATTAGGTAGGTAATAATCTGGACACTTACTACCTCAGGTACCCCGGTTATATAGAGGTAGCTACTCAAGAATACACTTAAAGATATGAATTTAAGCTCAGTATTTAAGACTCTGACTCACTGAAATTGGATCAGAAATACGACTGTTCTCAGTAGAAACCAAGACTGACCTCATCTAACAATCTTGTTGTAGTATTTCTACATTTAATATGCAAATGTCCTAGGAGTAAGATACTAACTGAAATTAGTTCAAATTTGGCCATGTAAAGAAAGAGCCTGGTAAGTGAAATGACCTTCTCACAGTGTTTTCCAACCTTACAAGGAATACAAGTGATAACATTCATTAAAAATCTACCTAAAAGTAACTGGGACTCACTCTTCATGAGCAACAGAATCCTTAACTTAAAGCGAACATTTTTGTATCAATTGAAGTATTTAACAGATTAATGTCTAGCAAAGATTGGTCTAACAAACAGAACATGAGTCATGATATACTGTATACAACCAACCTTTAAGTTTCACAAATCCCATCCTTAGCAATGCAACAGATGCTTTTCTAACTATTACTCAACTTTTTCTACAATAAATCTTAGCACTAAAAGAGAAGCCATAGTATAGATAAGTTCTGTCTCAAGTGTTTCATAGAAAATGTTTAGTTTCAGAAAAAAAATCTTAAGGTTCACTTGAATATGTTCACAAACAATCATGTAAGATCTTGAATATGTATCAGTCACAGGGTTAATAAGCAGTAGATGTACATTGACAGGAAGTTAAAACTGTGTTCAGCACTTCAAGAAACCCAGATTTAACTCTGATCCCATGCACCCTGAATCCAGAGATTATGTAAAACTTGTTTCTGGAGATAAAAAAAAAAACAAACAAAACACACACCCCTCCCCCCCCCAATAATCTTCGAACAGATAAAAAGCATTGCACTTCAGCTGAAATAAATAGTAAGCATGTACCCTATACAGTTAAAATATTTTATAAATACAGTTAAACTGTAGAAGCATAAAATGAGAAAAACAGATTCTTAAATTAGCTGCACAGAGGGACAAGAATTAAGACAGCATTGCAACTATTCAAGTGAACCTTAGAAGTCCTGAACAGCAATTTCCAGAAACCCTCTACTCTCAAGACACTGTGGGAGACTAGTTCACTAATCCTGGAAAAGGTATACAGCAGGGCAAATAGCTGTGTGATTTCGTTATTAGAACCACTGTTCTTTCTTACTCCTGAGTTTTTAACCCATTGCAAGAGGAGCTTCATTTATTGAAAGAAGCACATAGCAAATCACTTAACCTCTGAAGGGAAACATGCATGAATAGCCTGTTTACATTTCTGTTTGCATATAGCAAAGTTTAATTCCTGCTTTTAATAAAAGCTATAAACTGGGAAGATATTACCCCAGGAATTATACCCAAGTTATAAAAAGAAAGTGGGAATCATAATTATTTTCAGCTATCCCCTCAAAACTCCTAAAGGCATAGTGTTTGGCAAAAAAATAAAAAAATTGCTGAAACATCCACACTAATGAATGTCACAACCACCTGAAATGCCAGAGCTCACAGGAGTCACACACCTGGCAGAGACAACACCTCAACAGCTACTCCACAGCATCAGCTGAGTGTTTGGAAAATACAACCATCACTTCCATTCAGACTGATATTAGATCAAAAGCTGTCATATCCTTGTCCTGTAATGTAACAAAGTAATCAAGTAGCCATTCAATACATGCAAGTAGTTAGAAAGGCTGTCAAACAATTCCAAAAGTGTACTGGAGTCTACACTCCACACATTCTGGAGACACTTACACTTAGCAAGACACTCACTTTGGAAGCTACAAATGCAATTTACTGTGTAGGCATCTCTAAATCTTCACATTAAAATCTTAATTATCTTTGTGTGCTATGGTAGATGCTGTGTTGATGGTGTTATGGGTGACTCTGCTGTCTCCAGTGATTAGCAAATAGTTGGGAATCAGAAGTAGAGCCATTCTCTCCTATCTGACTCTAGTGAAAGACAGATGCTGCTCATGTTGTTTTGATCTAATGACTTGCACCTTCTAGTATATTGAGATCTAGAATTACAGAATCTTACATTCTTTTAATCTCATCTGAGAAAGCCTATGGGAAGGGAACAAGAAGAGAGTAAATAAGTTTCCTGTTCTGCTCTTCTCCAGAGTAGAGAATGCAAGGTTAGAAAAAAATGCTAGTGATATCTGGCTTTGTGGAAGTTTATGGAAATTTTAGTGACCTTAACAGAGCCAGGATTTCACGCTTTGTTTTTTCTTCCAAGACTGCCACCTCAAATATGCAAACTGTTCCTTTACTAGCACAGCTGTATTTTTTTGGCATTATCCTTTATAAAAGGAGGAGACTGGCTGTTGAGCTTCATCAGAGTATGAAAGTAAATGTCTACTGGTTAAAAATTCAAGAGAATTTGAGTAAAGATGATGAATCCCCAAATGACGTCCAACCCAGCATTTTAAACATGTGTGTCCTGTGTCTCAGATGGTTTAGTTACACCTAGTGTTTTACACAAAATAACAACTTTCTTACAAATATATGAATTAACAACCAATACTTCATTTTTTAAGCTGGCTTTCCTTTTTTCTTGGGAGGACCTTTGTAACCTTTGGCCTTTCTTCGCAAATTTCTCCGATCCACAATGGGTACCTCAATTTCTGCTTCCTCAGAGCTACTGTCAGCAGCCCGTTCTGCTGCTGTCTGTGTGTACTGATCAGCAGACTCTTCCAAGTGCTCTTCTAACTGGTTCTTCTGTCCTTCTTGTCCAGAAGACTGCTGAAAAGAAACACCCTCCAGTTCCACCACTATCAAAGAGCTTTGACCCAAGGTATCAGGGGCATCCTGTGAGTTGTGCCCTGCTTCCTCATTTTGATCTTCCACTGAGGAAGCTGTTTTGGGTGACACATTTTCAGAAACAGATTCTCCTGCTGCTTCAGTTATCACATTGTTTGGTAGACCGTTGTCTGAGGGTTCTTCCTTTGTTGCTGAAGCAACTGCATTTTCAGTGGATGACTTTTTCTTCTCAGATTCTTGTTGGTCTTCCTCTAAACCCTCCTTCTCTACTGATGCACTTTCTTCAGTTAGTGCTTCCGAATCATTTGCATTTACAGCCTGAGGGGTGGGAGGGCAACAACACAGAGGGACAGTTAACTTAAGATTTAACAAGCAGCTGAATGACTACCACCCCTAGCTAACAACTACAAGCAGATATTTTAGTGTTAAGCAGTTTCTGGTATTGCATGCGTAGTCAAACCAATACTCTCCTCCTTGTTGCAAAAAACTAGTTTGTGAACTGCATTTGATATTAAGAGTCCTCCTTCTATTTTCTATTCAAACTATTCAAAAAATTGTTCAGTAAACATGTTCTGAAGTTAATAACAAAAAAGATAAAGTGTTTTATTTTAGATACATTTATTTCGCTAGCATAACAATCCACTTTTGTGCTATAAACAAAGAAACAAAAAAAAAACACACAAAAGTTAAATTTGTGTTCTAGAAGGGTATTTTGTTAGAAATTAATTGCTTGTACACTTCATCAGGGCAGACTTACTAGATAAAATACAGATGTGGCTTTCAATTATATCCACCTAAAATTTTAGGTGAGAAATAGCTGTTTCATTACTGCCAAGGCAAACTGGAGCAAAGGAGCTTTCTTTTTGGTGTCACATAAATATATGTCCTATTTCCATGTATTAAAACAGAAATGTTAGTATATTCTGTTAATATATCTACAACATCTTGCCTAAGAATTGCTACTCCCCAAAATTTCATATGATGAGGGGGGCCACCCTCTATCTTTTACTTAACAAAAGAAAAAACAGCAGAATATGTACATCCTTAAGGAAAAAAACGTTTTGTTTCCACGCCCTTACCTTATCTGATACAGTATCTTCTGCAGGTTTTGCTGGAGATTCAAGGATTAATGGAACGAGCAGTGTTACAGGTTCTTCTCCTTGACTCTCAGACTGCAATTTTGATTCACCACCTAGAGCTTCATTTGCTGTTTCCTCTTCGGCCATAAGTGAGGTCTTCCCAGTGTCTTCTGCTACTTCACCATTAAGAGATTCAGATGGAGTTTCCTAAAAAACACATTTCTAAGTCAAGATTATGCTCAGCCCTTGTTCCCAAACACTAGTTGGTATGTCTGCGACCTAATTTTTTATTTTAGATATGAAAAGCAGCTAACTTGGGTACCTAGAAGTGTGCATCAAGAAGACAGAGCTCAGCAGAGTAGCTATCCAACTACCTGGCCAGCATTATTAGCTTGGTGCTGTCACCTGCACTGAATATCCAACCATGGCTTATATGGTAAACAGCCAAGCCAAGTAGAATACATATACGACAATCATTCCTTGAAATACTGGTTTGTGAACCCAGCACAGTTTACGGTCCACTTTCTCACGAATCAGTAAGAACTGAAAATCCTGGACATATTGCTAGGCACAGAGGCCACTCCCAGATCTAAAATCAATTGAGTAACAAGTCTTTGTGGATCAAAGTTGGATTTGAACAAAGTCAGACAAGCTTTACAGGGAGAAGAAAAATCAACAGTAGTCACTGAAGCCTATCAGCTATTAACTTCTTCATTGAAACTTTTCCCCCTCCCCCCTTACTGGAAGTACAGGATCAGATCGTGATCCTACACTACTTCTCTCCAATTTTTAAATAGAACAAATCAATTAAGAAAGCCAGGTTGGTAGACCAGCTATTCACCTTTCTGAAAATCCTATGAACTCTATTGTTGCAAGGAATTTTCCCTTGGCACTAATTCTGTATACTAGCTCTTGGTTCTCAGATATACTACTCAACCAAGCATTGGTGCAGAAATTGAAAAGTCAATAACCACATCCATCAAGGCAGCAAGGACCATTTTTAACAGAAACTGTAATTATGTTCCAAACTTCCCATCCTCCGTGGCGGTAACACCCAGCTCACCTCCTTCTCACTCACTTTCTCAGATGGCGATATATGTAACTCAATTTCTGATACAGACTGGTCCTCGTTTTCAGTGATCGTTTCCTCATTGCTTTCGTCAACATTCTCTTCAGGTTCTTCTGAAAGGGCTTCAAAGTGTTCAAATAGGTTGGCACGAACTTCTAGCCTGCAGCAGGTATTAACATATACCCCTTAAGTCTTTTAGATTAATACATAATGATTTTAGATTAATGCATAATTTAGATTAATACATAAATCAGCAGGGAAAGTCTTTCATGACTGATTTTGAACTTCTACATCACATACTTGCCATAGGAAATATGAATCCATAAAACTAAACAGGTCTAAAAATGACAAATTACTAATTAGGAGAAATATCTCAACTAGGCAAAGTTGCTATAGCAGTTATAGAATGAAGTAATCTCTTTTCCATTTTATGTGAAAAGTCAGAAATAAGTTATTTTAAACAAAGTGTGTTACTTTACATCTAGAAAGCAATAACATATTTGAAAGCTATAAAGGGATGAACGAAAGCAACTTCACCCAGCCTCACTACAGAAACAGTTTAAAGCTATGGAGCTATGTAAGCAAGTATGTTCGTATAATTACTGAATATACATTTTCTACAAAGACCACAAATGGAAAAGAATTTCAGGTGACAAACATCATGGCTGAAGAAGATTCAAACAAGCTAGGTATTAAATTAGCCAAAACCTGAAGATGAAACTCTACTGCACCTGCAGGGCAGTAACACCATCCCAAGTATTCAGTTATTTTTTCTGCTGAAACTTAGACATACTGAAAATATTATATACAAGCATATATGCAATATATACAGGTACATGTAATAGAGTTGCAGGAGGCCGCTTCTCAATCTCACAGTGAAAAATCTTCAGTTGCTCAAAAGGTGTATTTTTTTGTTGTTTGTGTCCTGGTTTCAGTTGGGACTGAGTTAATTTTCCTCCTAGTAGCTGGTAGGGTGCTATGCTTTGGCTTAGGATGAGAAGAGTGATGATAACACGCTGATGGTTTAATTGTTGCAGAGCAGTGCTTACACCAAGCCAAGGACGTTTCAGCTTCTCGCTCTGTCCTGCCAGTGGGCAGGCTGGAGGTGCAGCAAGAGTTGGGAGTGGACAGACCCGGGACAGCTGACCCCAACTGCCCAAAGGGGCATCCCGTACCGTATGGGGTCATGCTGAGCAAAAGATAGGGATGGCCAGCAGGGTGGGGGGCCGGCTGCTCGGGGTTAGGCTGGACATAGGTCAGTGGGTGGTGAGCAATTGCATTGTGCATCACTTGTTTCGTACACATTATTAGTAGTAGTACTATTATCATTATTATGATGATTATTATTTTTCTGTCTTAATAAACTGTCTCTATCTCAACCCACAGGCTTCACTTTCCCATTTCTCTCCCCCATCCCAGAGGGGGGAGGGTGAGCGAACAGCTGCATGGTGTTCAGCTCCCAGCTCACATCTTACACACATTTTCACAGTTACTACACAGAAGAATGTTCTTTAAGCTGGAGATG
The DNA here is from genome assembly GCF_965140915.1 of Aythya marila. NCBI lineage: Eukaryota > Metazoa > Chordata > Aves > Anseriformes > Anatidae > Aythya > Aythya marila. The sequence continues at coordinate 26,476,241 of NC_139080.1, read as the reverse complement.
ACTTTCTTCTTTTATGATGATTTTAAATTAGGATTTGTCTGAACGAGAACTTTACTTTGAATAGGGGTGGCTCTCTGTAACTCTGTTAAATGACAAGTAGTAACCAGCTCCCAAACCAAACAGTCAGACTACTTCACAACAATATGCCACCAGAATAAGGTCAGAAAAGGAACTCTAATGAGGTCTGCACGTAGTGTTGCAAATATTTGTCCAGTTACATTATTGCAAGAAACTATACTGTGTGACTAGAGATGTTTTTACCCTTATGAAGGCTAAGCTATAATAGAACTTGTAAATACACCCTCATTCCTTGCAATTTTCCTACTATCATTTCCCACGTCCTTCGAGATTTCAGTGAAGCAGACATTTTGACGCAATCACTCTTCACGTGAGGTCTCAATTTCTTTTTTTCACACCATGCTTTATTTTCAGTAATTTGAAAAATCAAGTAAACAAGCAGAAGTAGAAATACAGGAGAAGAAACATCAAATATCACACTGGGAGAGACTGCTATAGTGTGTGACTACCCAAGCAACAGAACAAAAAAAATAAAATACGGGCTCCCTTACCTGCGGTTTGGCACATAATGAGCATTTTCCTCATCTCCTTGGGAAGTTTCAGGTCCAGAATCCTGGCTATTTTTTCCTGTCCTGGGATGTTTTAAACGACTGCTTCGTGTCCGAATAGAAATGAGTGCAACACCAGGGTCTTAAGAAAAAACAAATAAGTAAAAATAAACAAATGCAGTCTAAGATCTGCAAATAATTTTTCCCTAATATTTCATTAAAACAACCGAGTGCAAGTAAACCAACATTTCACTCTGACCCTTCCTCTCTGGATATACATGCATAGATTTGTTATTAATACCCATAATAATTTTCTCCAAAGACTTTCAAATGTTTGCATTGAGCAGTAACACTTTAGAGGAAGGCATGTTTCCATACACTTTGCAGACGAGCACACTAAGCTCAAAAGCAGTAAAAGAGCCTGCTAACCTGCTAATCCATAATAATCACAACACTGATAATCAGTTACTCTTACCTTCAGACGTGTTTGCAAGGACATTTAATGATTCTCTGCCTTTTTGAGAGTCAATCTAAAATAAAAGCAATACCAATGTTACTTTACAAACTTAAGAACTGACCAAAACACCTTCACCTCCACAGCTGTGGTTGCATGTTTCTAAACTACAATTTTATGGTAGTGATCCTATGGAAGAGTGGCTACAACCATCCTTAATTTAAAGTATTGTACTGGGTCTTACTGGGATGTTAACTTCCCCTGCAGCAGCCCATACAGTGCTGTGCTCTGCACTTGTAGCTGGAACAGCAGTGTTATCACACCAGTGTTGTGTCTGCTGCTGAGCAGTGCTGGCACAGCATCGGGCCTCTTTCTAACCCTCCTAGGGGGTGGGCAAAAAGTGAGAAGAGAAACATCACCAGGGCAGCTGACCTAAACCAACCAAAGGGATATTCCATACCAGATGATGTCACACTCAGCAATAAAAGGTGGAAACGGAAAGAAGAGGGGAGGGGTGGGCTCTCATTGCAAAAACATCGGTCCTCCTCCCAAACACCAGCTACGTGCGTTGAGGCCCTGCTTCAAGGACATGGTCAATCATCGCTCATTTGTGGGACGTAGAGAGTAATTTCTTTCCTCTGCACTTCCACATTGCCTTCATTTGTTTATTTGTTTGTTTTCCTCCTTTTTTTTCCTTTCCCCCTGCCTTTTCCCCTTTCCCTTTTTTTCCCCCCTTTAGTTAAATTGTTTAGTTCATAATAATCTTTCTTTAATTATTATTATTTCCCTTTAATTAAATTATCCTTATCTCAACCCGTGAGTTGTTCTTTGCTTTACTTCTTCCCCTCCTCATCTAAGGAGGGGGAGTGAGAGAGCGGTTGTGGTGTTTAGCTGCCCAGCACAGTAAAACCATCACAAATATATCTACATATCATCTACGTATTTACAGTGCTAAAAGCATCTCCTTTAAAGGTACCCAAACCTTTTGCAGCACAAAGGATACACCTTAAAATATATTCAAGACAAATCTGCAAGCAATTTGCATTGCTGTAGCAAACATATTTTGATCAACAGAGAAGTGGACTGCAGCTAACAAGAATTTTTGTATGTGAATATTTACTTCCTTGTCCTAATAAACTGTGAGAGCTATCCACATTAAGGCATGGTCTGAATTGCAGATAATTTTTTGTCTTTTGAATCTATTTTAAAAGTATGTCCTAACAGAGGTATTATTTTAAGTGAACAAAGCATACATACAGTAGTAGGAGTACATATAGTAGTTGTTTTACTTCTTGAAGGCCCAAATGATTTTAATGCAACAGGGAAGGTGTTGATCTTTTTTTTTTTTTTTTTTTTAAATGTATCTATATACTATCACTGTTAACACAAGTCTAAACTGGATTAGCAAAAACAGACAGCAGGCAAAATATTCCCAGATGCAAATACTGCCCTAAAAAGACTTTTCAACAACATTTGTTTCCTATTCTAAATACCAATTTTGACTAGGAAGAAATCTGATCTATCACTTGCTTATGGTACAAAATGCAGATATATTCATATAATGGCACTGGCCTCTTCCAGCCCAGGCCCCCTATGTCTCATGTCTATCCCTAAGCGTATTAACTATAATTTGCTTGTCTCTGTCACATGGGAATGGGAATAACAGGTGTCTGTATGTTGGGACTGAGACAGATAGAACAGGTTAGGGAGAGGCTGAGAGAGCAAGGGTCATATGCAAAGGCAGCTTTGAAGTCCTTCCTGTTTGGTGAGGCAACTGTGTAGCAGGACGGTGGAAGCAAGTGTACGGTGAGACCAGCAGCAAGTGTGAAGAGGGCCTGGCAGAGCCTGAGGGATGCTGGATGACCAAGAAAAGGCAGGTCATCTGTCATGGAAGGCATACAGAAGTACTTCACTGCTGAAATAGCACACTTCAGAACACACTTAGGTAGAGGAAGGGTCAAGTATACTACATGGCTTAATGAGAAAGCTGTCAAAGCGCAGTGGCAGACTGCATTCTAACAGGCAGGCAGTGACGAGTCCACAAAGAGCGATTTCAATTAAGAACAGAAAATCATTTCTCAAATGACTGGCTAAAAACTGTAATGGGTCTGACAGGGATGAAGTTAACAAACAGTTTTATCTTAAGAAGTTTATGGGCATATCTTAACAGATCTTTTTTTTTTTTAAATCATCTTTACTACAAGCAAGATTTTTTTTTTCTCCTGAATTTTACTTCTGGACCCAACACTGAAAATAATTTGACATCATAATTAACACTACCAAGCTTTTCCTAACCATTAAGTTCATAGAAGGCGTTCACAGAATGCTAGGAGTTTTTTCTTTTCTCCATGAAATGAAAGATCTACACTAGCATAGTTGATAAAATGTAACAGGACACTTAGCGTTATACTGGTATTGTATTTTGTAGTCTAATTTTTATCATGCATATGGTAAAAATTGAAAATATGGCAACCCAGAAGTTATCATTAAAAAGAGATCAGACAAGGAAAAACGGAGTGTAGTGATGCAGCGGTGATGCAGGTCACATGTGTGTCAGCACAAGATGCTGCTTATATCAGAGCTCCCTCTCTCTAGAGCTCTTTTGCCTCACTTGTCCACACCACCCCTGTATTTCCATTTTTTCTGAAAGTTAGAAGACAATTCAGCAGTGAAGCACTTGACAACTGAAGTGGATCCAAGCTATACATATTGAAATAGAAGTATACATATTGCTCTCTTAGCTGCTGCAAGTAATCTAGGACTAGCAATAAGCCACATCCAGGTTTTCTGCTGCCTTTTCAGCCTCATTTTAAGCACTACCCAAGGAAGCTAGCAACAAGTGGCTATGTCCAGATTCAGTTCCTTGAAATAGTTTTAAGTAAGCTTTAAATATATAAGAATTTATAGACTAATGATAAATTATTATAATATTAAAACATACAAAACAGGATGTGAAATGTGAATGTGTATTTGGAAAACTTTTTTTCATGTTTGGGGGAAGGTGGGCTATTTTTGTTTTGTTTAGTGATCCAACAGCTTTCAAAGCACTGCAGAGCTCCCTACAGATAGCACAGGTGCCAAGGAGAGCAATGCCAGTGATTCTACTTACCTGGAAGGCATTGGAACACTTTGGAATCTATTATTTATTCTATATATATTCTATATATTTATATAATATATATTCTATATATTTATTCTAATCTATTATTATTTATATGCTAACAGGACCGGCTTGGCAGCTTGCACAGGCAGTTAGTGCAGGCAGTTTGTGCGGGGCAGGGAGGAGAACCCAGACCTCTCCATGGTGGGTACCCGTCACAGTGGTCAGTCTGAGCCAGCGACCTGAACCCAAATGGAGGAGATGCTGCCTCTCTGGGCTCACGTGGTGTCCTAGTTTCAGTTAGGACGGAGTTAATTTTCTTCCTAGTAGCTGGTAGAATGCTATGTTTTGGCTTAGGATGAGAAGAGTGCTGAAAACACCCCGATGTTTTCATCGTTGCAGAGCAGTGCTTATACTAAGCCAAGGATGTCTCAGCTTCTTGCTCTGTCCTGCCAACAGGCAGGCTGGGGGTGCAGCAAGAGCTGGGAGGGGACAGACCCAGGACAGGTGACCCAAACTAGCCAAAGGGGTATTCCATACCATCTGGCATCATGCTAAACAATATATAGGGGTGGCTAGCAATGGGAGGAGGCCGGACTGCTCGGGGTTAGGCTGGGCATCGGTCAGCGGGTGGTGAGCAAGTGCATCACTTGTTTGTACACGTTATTAGTAATAGTACTATTATCATCATTGTTATTATTGCTTTCCTGTCTTAATAAACTGTCTTTATCTCAACTCACAAGCTTAACTTTCCTGTTTCTCTCCCCCATCCCAGAGAGGGAAGGGGATGGTGAGCAAATGGCTGTGTGGTGTTTAGCTGCCAGCTGGGTTAAACCACTACATGTGGGCACTCAGGTGGACCCCCTGAGGGGGGAGGCGGCAGCCCAGACAGGGGACTGTGGGGAACTCCGGAATTTGGAGGCCCATCTGGGCCGTGAGGGAGGAGAGCACTGTCACGGGCGCAGGTGTGCCCTGCTTCAGGGACTCCTCGAGCAGGTGGCTGGGCTACAGCGAGAAATCGATGGCCTGAGGGAGTCTCTGAGGGTGACACATAGGAGGGGTCTCCCCACCCCTGCTGTTGCTCAGCAGCCCTCTCCTATGACCTGACAAGGGGTAGAGGCTGCTCCCGTTGAACACAAGCGGAACAGAGGGCCAGACTGTCAGCAAGAGACAAGGGGCTGGACCCTTGTCTCGGCTCAGAGCAGAAAGAGATGTCTGACCCCAACACCCACGGTGCCACCTACCTCCACGGTGTCCCTGGGAAATAGATCTGAGGCTCTCAGGGAGGTTGTGGAAGAGGCTGAGGGTCTGGACAGTAGTCCAAACCCGGGAAGCAACTCCAAGAAGAGAGTCAAGACTGGGGGAAGTGCAGAACATAAGGATCAGATCAGGGCCGGATGGAGCACCGTATTGTAACCTGTGCCACAAAAAAAAAAGAGTGGAGAGTCCTGGTGACTGGGACTCCTTGCTGAGTGGCACTGAGGCTCCTATGTGCCACCCAAATAACCTTGCCAGAAGTGTGCTGTCTTCCTGGGGCACGTGTCAGAGATATTAGGAAGGCTCTGCCATGATTCATTAAACCGGAGGACTACTATCCTCTCATAGTCATTCAAGTTGGATCCCAGGAAACTGTGTTAGAAAAATGAAGAATATTAAAAAGGACCTTGCATCCCCAAGGAGGTTGTTGAGGGGATCGGGGGTGCAGATAGTGTTCTCCTCTGTCCTCCCGCTGGGTGACTGGGATGCAGATAGAAGGAGCAGAACAGGACAGGGAAATGACTGGCTGAGGGGGTGGTGTCTGGACCAGGGATTTGGTTATTTTGATCTTGGGCCGTCCTTTGAGAGGCTTGGTATGTGGGCTATGGACAGACAGCAACTGAGCAAGTGGGGCGCAAGTGTGTTGGGGAGCAAGCTCTCTGGGCTGATTACCAGGGCTTTAAACTAGGTTTGATGGGGGAAGGGAGGGGAGCTAAAGGTGACAGAGAAGGTCTGGGGGAAGTTGTCACCTCTGTCACTGTTGACGACAGGGAAAAACTTCTGAGCTCTCACATAGGATTGTCTGAGGGCTCCTCAGAGAAGATAGCGTTCCTGATCCCCCATCCAGTATCTTCTTGCATCCCCCCAGGGGTAACTGCACCTGCTGCTTCCCTACAGAGCCTGTACACCAATGCACGGACCATGGGAAATAAACAGCATGAGCTCAAGATCTGTGTTCAGTCACAGGGCCACGATCTCATTGCGATCACTGAGACATGGTGGGACAGCTCACATGACTGGAATGCAGTCATGGAGGGCTATGTCCTCTTCAGGAAAGACAGGCTGGGGAAGCGAGGGGGTGGGGTTGCCCTTTATGTGAGGGAGCAATTAGAGTGTACCCAGCTCCAGCTGGGGGAGGGTGAAGAACAAGTGGAGAGCTTGTGGGTAAGAATTAAGGGGTGGGCTGGTATGGAAGACACGGTGGTGGGGGTCTACTACAGGTCTCCAGATCAGTAGGAGGAAGTCGATGACGCCTTCTAGGAATAACTGCTAGTAGCCTTAGGATCACAAGGACTGGTCCTCATGGGGGACTTCAATTACCCAGGTATCTGCTGAGTAAGCAACTCGGCCAGGCACAAGCAGTCCAAACAGTTCCTACACTGTGTTGAGGCCAATTTTCTGATGCAGGTGGTGGAGAAGCCGATGAGGCGGGATTGCTCCTGGACCTCATTCTTACCAACAAGGATGGCCTTGTTAGGGTTGTGAAGGTTGGGGGCAGCTTGGGATGCAGCGACCATGAGATAGTGGAATTCCAGATGGAACTAGGCAAAGGAAGTAAGGCTAAAAGCAGGATTGCTACCCTGGACTTTCAAAGAGCCAACTTCAACCTCTTCTGGGACCTGCTTGGGAGTATCTCATGGGATAGGTTGCTAGAAGGCAAGGGTGCTTGTGAGAGCTGGGCTACATTTAAACAGCACTTCTTCCATGCTCAGGATCGGTGCATCCTGAAGAAAAAGAAATGAGGGAAGCGGGGCAGGAAACGCACATGGATGAGCAAGGAGCTCATCAATAAGATCAAAAGGAAGAGGAAGGTCTATGAACTGTGGAAAAAGGGCCTGTCCTCTTGGGAGGAGTAGAGATGTGTTGTCAGGGCCTACAGGGAGGCGACAAGGAAGGCTAAAGCCCACCTAGAGATGAGGCTTGCAAAAGAGATGAAGGATAATAAGAAGGTTTTTTTCAAGTATGTAAACAGCAAGAGGAAGACTAGGGACAATGTGGGTCCCTTGCTGAATGAGGGGGTGTCCTGTTCACAGGAGACACTGAGAAGGCAGAGATACTGAATGCTTTCTTTACTTCAGTCTTTGCTCCAAGGACACTCCCCCAGGACTCCTCACCCCGGCAATAGGACAAAGGGTCTGGGAAATGGAGGGCTCCCCCGGTGGATGTGGGAGTGGTTCAGGAGCATCTGAGTGGGCTCAACGCACACAAATCCATGGGTCCCGATGGGATGCATCCACGTGTGCCAAGGGAGCTGGCAGATGTGATCTCTATTGTCTTTGAAAGGTCCTGGAGAACGGGTGAGGTGCCTGAAGACTGGAGGATAGCCAATGTCACTCCTGTCTTCAAGAAGGGCAGGAAGGAGGATCCGGGAAACTACAGGCCAGTCAGTCTCACCTCTGTCCCTGGAAAGGTATTGGAGCAGCTTGTTCTGGATGCCATCTCCAAGCAATTGGAAGAGAAGAAGGTTATGAGAAGTAGTCAGCATGGATTCACCACGGGGAAGTTGTGCTTGACCAACCTTGTTGCCTTCTATGATGGCATCACCAGCTGGCTAGATGGGAGAGAGCGGTGGATGTCATCTACCTTGACTTTAGCAAGGCTTTCGATAACGTCTCCCATGACATTCTGCTAGCAAAGCTGAGAAAGTGTAGGACAGAGGAGTGGGCAGCAAGGTGGGTTGAGAACTGGCTGACTGGCCGAGCTCAGAGGGTGGTGATTGGCAGAGCAGAGTCCAGTTGGAGGCCTGTGACTAGTGGTGTTCCCCAGGGGTCGGTGCTGGGTCCAGTCTTGTTCAACATCTTCACCGACAACCTTGATGAGGGAATAGTGTCTGCCCTCAGCAAGTACACTGATGACACAAAGCTGGGAGGAGTGGCTGACACGCCAGGAGGCTGTGCTGCCATTCAGTGAGACCTGGACCAGCTGGAGAGCTGTGCAGGAAGAAACCAAATGAGATTTAATAAGAGCAAGTGTAGAGTCCTACACCTGGGAAGGAACAACACGAAGCATCAGTACAGGCTGGGGAACAACCTGCTGGAGAGGAACTCTGACGAAAAGGACCTGGGGGTCCTGGTGGACAATAGGTTGACCATGAGCCAGCACTGTGCCCTTGTGGCCAAGAGGGCCAGTGGGATCGTGGCGTGCATTAAAAGGAGTGTGGCCAGCAGGTCAAGGGTGGTGATCCTCCCCCTCTACTATGCCCTGGTCAGGCCTCACATGGAGTACTGTGTCTAGTCCTGGGCTCCCCTGGAAAGAGTCCAGCAGAGGGCCACAAAGATAAGGGGCCTGGAGCATCTTCCCTATGAAGAAAGGCTGAGAGACCTGGGTCTGTTCAGCCTGGAGAAGAGATGACAGAGGGGATCTCCTCAATGTACATAAATATCTGAGGGGTGGGGGACAGAAGGATGTAGTCAGCCTCTTCTCAGTGGTTTGTGGGGATAGGACAAGGGGCAATGGCTGCAAGTTAGAGCACAGGAAGTTGCGCACTGACATGTGAAAGAACTTCTTCACGGTGAGGGTGACGGAGCATTGGAACAGGCTGCCCAGGGAGGTTGTGGAGTCTCCTTCTCTGGAGATATTCAAGGCCTGTCTGGATGCCTACCTGGGCAGCTTGCTCTGAGGAACCTGCTTTGGCAGGGTGGTTGGGCCCGATGACCTTTTGAGGTCCCTTCCAACCCCTACAGTTCTGTGATTCTGTGATTTTACTCTTCTTGAAAAGAAGAGACAGGGCTTGAATTCTTAACTCACAGCCACAAGTCTTAAGAACTACTAATATCCCTTGGCTATTTTCTCCAAGTATATCAACATAGCTCTACAAATAAAATATGCAATCAAGACCTTTTTGCTTATATGACCATTACTGGAATCTTAATCTTAAACTAAGTTCTGGATTTATGCTCAAGACTGTTACAATTTAAAGAAGTGTATGTAATAAAGACAACTAAAAGTTACTGCTTTTGGTCAGAGGCTGAAAACATCACTACTTTGCTGCAGAAAGCTGCAGTCTTCCTACATAGGTGGTGTATAACCTAGCATGCCAACACTCTCCATTGTATTAAAGTGTGATGTTAATGTGTACTTCCATAAGCACTTTTCCTCATTCCCTTAACTCCTGCAATGACTCTGTCCAACAGCCTTTCTAGACAGTTCAATCTTAGAGCCAATTGAAGCACTTTCCTCCTCTATGCCACTGGCAAACAACAATTATTAAACACTAACAGTGGTGACACAGACCTTCTGCACACAGGGGGAAAAGGTAGAGACCTCTCCCCCCATCCCTCCAGAAAAGGTGTATTTTTAATCCCAGTTAGTCTGTCACCTCAGTAGAAAACTTCACATTCACCCAAAAAGTACCAAGAGCACTTGTCTTTTATAATGGAGACTTGAGCTAATTCAATTCTGACACGGACGAAAATAATTTCTTATACTTTATTTTTATGCTTTACTTAGTAATAAACCAATCAAAAAGAGGAGCATTGCTTTCTGGTAAGCATCATAGGTTGTGTCAGACTGGTTGCCACAGCCAGTTGTGAGACATGGAAAGTACAAGTTCTCTACATAATCAAGGACTGTTCAAGAATTTGAAAGAGAAATATACAGCATGCATAAAATACATGGGGATCAAATCACTAATCTGCTAAAATCCTTCATTTGTTAAGTTCAGAAATGGGTTCTTTTGCAGAATTTAAAAATATTTACTGAACACAGAGAACTGGTAATTACAGTCAGAAAAATAGGACAAAATACATTATATGTTTATAGAAGACTCTTAAGAGCTCTTAGGATTTTCTAATATATGGAAACTAGTCTGTATACCTACAGTTAGTTGTGGTTCTAGTTCAGTCATCTGTTCACTTGCTTCAGAGTCCGCTGCATTATTGGCGATCTGATCCTCTGTCTGGACACTCACTCTTTCTTTTGCAGAGGCTTCTGTTAACAATTAAAAGAGGCAACAGGATGAAAAATGTAGTATCTTTAAACAACAATTAACTGTTCCTAATATGATCTCACAGATCTCAGAACAAAGATTTTTCTACTAGTCTCCATGGGCAATGTTCATAGACGTCACTGTCAAACAAACACCCTACAATACAACTTTTACAGACCGTAAGAGAACATCAAAACAAAGCATCCATACCTTTAGTTCTGAGCTCTTCCCTTTTCAATACAGTGGCAATGGATGTTCTCTGGAACCACAATCCAACTCCTTCTGCTTCATACAAAAGGTCATGATCCCCAGGGTACTTCTCAAAATACTGCTTACAAGCTGAGCAAACATAAGAAAAAACATCCTATTATGCATACTATATACTCAACTGTACCTCTTTTTTCCTGAAAGAAATTTTGCAATCTTCCATCATACACAAATCACCAGAAAAAGAACTGTTCATCAGATCAGTTCAGCCTAAATAAACATAATACTCCTTTACTTTCCATTACTCTCTTAAACCGCAAATAAAAACTACAAAGTATTTTTCTTCTCTATGAACTCACTTTGGAGTTTTAAAACTTCAGCCTTTTATTTCTCACCTGATTCCTTACTAATGGATAGTCCCAAAGGACAAAATGCCAGCCTCACATAATAACAGTATCATAGAATGGCTTGGGTTGGAAGAGACCTTAAACAACATCTGTTTCCACCATCCCCCCTCCCCACCATGGGCAGGGACACCTCCTTTCTAGATCAGTTGCCCAAAGCCCCATCCAGCCTGCCTTTGAACACTTCCAGGGATGGGGCATCCACAGCTTCTCTGGGCAACCTGTTCCAGTGCCTCACCACTCCCATATATAAGAATTTCTTCCTTATATCTAACCTAAATATCTTCTTTCAGTTTAAAGCCATTACCCTTTGTTCTACTGCTACATGTCCTTGTAAAAAGCTCCCCTCCAGCTTGCTGGCTTTCAGCTAGAGAAAGAAAATGCTTCTTGCCTGCACTGTCCAAAGCAACATCGTTTCCAGAATGTTTGTTTCACCTAGATGACATAACCCTCTTGGGTTGCTAATGAAAGAAGCAGAAGTGGTTTCTTTTTGTATTAAGTCTTTTCCTTCTTACACTTAAGTTATATATAGCCTCGTATACTGACGTGACCAGAAAATCTGAGAAAGCTGGAATTAAATGACTTTGTGAGGCTTAGAAGTGAGCGAGGAAAAGGTGCTAAATATGTAGGAAGATCATACACAGGAACAACTCAGTCCAGTGTGGAAGGAATGAATCTGTAAACTGCACAGATGTAGCAGACAACCAGCAAAGATCCAATAATTTAATCTCACAGAGGATTAGTCTAATCAGGAAATACTTCACCATCTTAAACAAATCAAGATTTTCAACCTTCATGGAAGAGCAGAACTTCTAACACAAACTGAGGATGAAGCCACAAATATGTGGTTTCAATGACAGTAATAATTTGGATGCATAAAGAAAACAAAGAAGACCAGACAAATAAATCAAAGAGCTTGCCTGTGCACATGAAGGTTGACAGTGGGTACCGTAGGCCAAGAGCGTCTTCAGTAAAGGAATCCACATAGTCTTCTAACATCATTAGCCCTAAGTCTTTCCCACGATGCTTCTTTCTCACAAATACCGTGTCTAGCACTGGAAGCTGGTAACACATACTAACAAAAGACCTAGAAACACTTCCTGAGACAATAGAAAGGGAAAAAATATCCATCATTACATCAACACTGACATGCTACACCACAGACTTCATCGTATTCAAATAAAGATTTATTTAAAATGTCAAGTTACACAATTATAAATCACATACAATAAAATAATAAAAATAATTTATAACATTTATAAACAATAAGCAATTGCTATCAGACACTTACTGGCTCTTTAGGCAAGCTCACAATGTTGCTAAGATATCTCATAGATAAATATGTTAGGAAAAGTCTGCTAAAGCAGCCTGGTTGTACCAAAAGAGAATAAATGGGGGAGAACATGACGGTGGAGAGAAGGAAGTGGAAGGCCTACTTTGAAATCTCACAGTTCCAGTAGAAAACCATACTGAAAACGGAGATGAAAAAGAAAAAAAAAAAAATCAAACCAGAATTTTATGTGGAATACCTAACTACTCAGGACAAATATAAGGATGACAATTCATCTCATTTAAGATTTGAAATAATTTCAAATTTTAAGTGAAAACACAAAAATCCTAGGACACTTTACACTTAAGTTCCTGCCTAAATAACACATTATCCATACTTGGGGTGAAACAGACTATCATAACCTGTAAGTGCTTCAGTATCAGAGTATTCAAAGGGCATCTGTGAACTCAGTGGTGACAAAGTGATGTCATATAATGTCATTAGGACAGCACTTCAGCTATCCATTTTCAGGCCCTCATTTTGCCAGTTGGTGTGAACCATGTAGAAAAAAAAACAACCCCTTCCTCTAACAAGGAGAGAGAAGCATATTAGTTGCCTATATAATATACTTTCTTTTGAGACCAATGAACACACCTCATTTTTAAAGCAAGAAAAATGAAGGCAGAGCTACATTACTTGGATACCCTTCAGCATACTAGTCAAGCTCCAACACTTTCCTAATCGTCTGTATCCAGAGTCTTTCTTCACATGAGCTACTCATTTGGAGGGTACAATGCACAATCAAACACTGTTGAAATATTGATAATACCTAGAAAGATTAGGCTTCAACTGCCTGCTAACTTATGACAAATAAATGGCATAGGATCATGAAAGATATAATAAAAGTGTACAAACTAAGCATATCAGAACTTCAGTGTCACAAACAACTGTCCCTATTATACACTAAAAATACATCCACTAATCGCATTTCCACCTTTATAAGGCCAGAAGAAAAAGCACTGCAAATACTTTGTGACCACCATGTTACGAAAGAGAAATTATGCAATGCTTCAATCCTTTAAGAAAAAAAATCACAAGAAGGTAACAGACAATCAGAACAAATTAGCTGGCTGCTTTCCTATCTTTAAGGTCAGACTAGAAAGGTCTGTGACTGAGGCAGATTATTACTGTATTTTTAACAGTTTACAAAGGCATGCATGTATATCAGATGGGGAAACTAGCCTCCAGAACTGCTGATTAATCAATCCAGAATCCATTCACTCCTTTCTACAGAAGAAACAAAAATGCCTGATTGTTCCTTCTTGATCAAACAATGATATTCTAATAAAACACTATCAACGTAGTCAAGTTTCTTCTATTACCAAATGTCATTCAGCAAAAATTGAAAAACACAATAAAATCCAAAATAACCAAAATGAAATTCTAATGTTTTTGAAAAACAGGAAAAAAACAATATTGAAATCTGTAACAAAGGGCATAAACCTACTAGCCAAATAGTATTCTCTGAGGAAATAAATAGGCAGAATGAAAGGGAATCTTTTTTTTTTTTTTATCACCAAGTGTAGATGAACCTTGTGCTTGTGAGCAAGATTCCTATGCTGTAATTATATAAAATGTTTAAGTGAAAGTAACATCATATTCCACAATCATTTCAGACAAACAGGATTTTTTTTTTTTGACCTAGCTCTGGAGTTCAGATAAATAAAAGGAAAACAAACTAACTACATACATTCCAATCCAACAGTAAGTGAAGTTCTACAACGAAAATGAGGCTTTCAGGTATACTTCATTTCTGTGATTTTGAATGTATTTTGTACGGTATGAAGAAAGCTAATAACTACTGTTCTAAATTAAGTTTCATAAGCTTTTAGTAAGAAATTTTAACTGCAGCTTGCCCTTTCATGAATTCAGGAAAACATCAACTCACTAGGCCTGCAAGGCTTGTAAGGTCTACTAAATGCATTATTTTTCAAGGAAGCTCCCTATCCCCAGTCTTCATTTCTCCCCAAATCCCACAGTACTTAAGTTCTTTACCTTTAGGTTTAACAGAATAGAATCCAATAGCTTCTCCTTTTCTCCACAGGATCTTAGCATAGTCATTGCTGCCGTGACAAAGAAATGGGACCTCATTTCTCTCCATTTCTTTCTTGCGATAGATAATTCGATTAAGAACATACAGAACCACTCTCTCCCCCACAGATTTCACCTAAGGAAACAGAGAAGAACATTTTAGAAGGGCGGTCGGTTTAGGTGATACTTACACTGTAGAGATCTTGATTTTCAAAGTTGCATGCAAACACAACTACAGATGGAGTCAAGGGAAGCAGTAAGTACAAAGCAGGATAAAGCTCTGAGGCTTCAGGCTAAGGAGATGCTCTGAAGCCATAGTAGTTGGTTAAGTACTAGGCATTACCACAGACAGATGATCTTTCATATCTTCAATGATGTGTGGTGGTAGGAAATGTTTTGATTTTAACTGAAAGCTGTTTTTTTTTTTGTTGTTGTTGTTTTGTTTTTTACTATAACAGTATGCCAGCCTCAGAGTTTCCAGCCTAGCAGGTAACTGGAGTCCTATAAGGAAGGCATGATAAACCTGACTGGGCAGTAGTATTTCGCATGCTCGGTCACTGTTCACAGAGTAGCAGACAATGGGATGCAATGCAGTGGAAGAACCAGTTACAACAGTTTATGGCATGAAACAAGGAATTCAATATCCTTTTCCCTATCCTGCAGGGCTCCTTTCACGAATTAAGTTCACCACTATCCTAACCACTGTAAAGGTAGGAATGGAGGAACCATCCTCCCTTCCCCAGGCAAAAGTCCCAGCTACCCTATCTGTAGAAGACAAAGCTTTTCTTAGTACTTACCATCCTATCATTATTGAGTACACAGAAAACAATGCAACACAACAAGTTATCTACAGTAAATCTAATCCAAGAATCAGAGAAGAGTGCCCAGATTCCATGAGCAGATATGAATAATGTTCCTGGAATATATGTTTCTAGTTCTGGAAAAAACAAGACTCCATACTACACAGGTCTCAGTAATAACAAAGCTCAGTGACGAACAAAAAGGCAGATTCCAGACAAATGTATTCCCAAATCTAACATATTGCCTTCTGCAGAGCACCAGCTCCTGCTCTCCTCTATCTAACAGGTTCCTTTCAGTAATTGTAGTTTACCAGTCTCCTGGTAAGAATGATACATATTCCTGTTAAAAAGCACTCCGCTCTACTGAGACGTTTCAGTATAACTAGACATACTGTGTTCTAAAGAGTAAGGACTTAATTAACATCTTCACATCATTAAGATATAATTATATCTTGCATATGAAGCTAATGTACAAAAGTCACTTTCTCTGGACATATTTTCAGAAGAAATTTCCCTTTCCTCAAGTACCTATTCCTTCATTCCCACTGACCTTGCTTTTTACACAAGGCAGCTAACCTATTTCCAAATTAAATAAAAGCACATAGCATCTCATACACCAGGTGTTGCCATTACATTGCACTAGGTTGAACGATAAGAACTGCTAGATGAATGTCGGAGAGCTTTACCTGCTGAAGCCCTTCTCTAGAAGGGACAGATGTTCTCAAGATGTCATCAATTGACCACCAGCGGTTAGCGAGATACAGAGCTACAGCTTGAGAGAAACAATGGGAAACAAAATGTTAGTGATTCTCACCATTCCAAAATAACATATTCATTATAGCTGATAAGTAATAGGAATACCACTGCAGTAACCAAATTAAGTGTCTTCTAGTTGGCACTAGATAAATGCAGCTTTTACTATCTTAGTACAACATACCTGGTGCTACATAACCCCCACCCTATATGCAGCAGTCCCTGGTCCAAAACTTGTTTGAAAAGTGAAGCCAGTAACATCAGATTAAGGTTTTGTGTAGTATGATATACATAAACTGTTTTTCAGATATAAGCACTATTCCTCACTGTGCGCTGGTACTGCCTTCCACTAACAACTGGGCCTGCCACGAGGAGTCTCATGTGCAGGCAGGTGTATTTTAGTTTTGGGTTGTTAATGGATATTGATAGCAAAACCTGCAAGTTTTAGGGAGTCATATGAATGTAAAAAGGCCAGTGGCCATGTGATTAGTGATCAGGAAGAGTTTGTTCTACTAGCATTTGTGGCACACCTGTGTGTGCCACACCTGTGTGTGCCACAATATATGAAGCATTATATGAAAGTGAAGGAAACACTGAGGACTGGAGGGGA
Organism: Aythya marila; assembly: GCF_965140915.1. Classification (NCBI taxonomy): domain Eukaryota; kingdom Metazoa; phylum Chordata; class Aves; order Anseriformes; family Anatidae; genus Aythya; species Aythya marila. The sequence continues at coordinate 26,459,802 of NC_139080.1, read as the reverse complement.
AGAGAGAAAAGGAAAAAAACAACAGTGAGGCATCACCTTGGCTAGAGCTATGTAAGGACCTGAAGGCAAAGACAAATTTACACTTGATACTGATCAATCAGTTCTAATAAAGAATATCTAAATTCGTATGCAAATAAACAGATTCTATGAATACCCAATAAATTCCTTTTAGAGAGGTTATATATACAATAATCAACAAACATGTACTTTCAGATGAGCACTGTGTTGTTTTGCTACATATATCCTGTACTCAGTGGGTCCAGTTCTACTCTGATTAGTGTGCAAAGCTCAATCATTTGTGTACACGAATTCATATCAAAGAGAACAGTGTGGGAACAAGAAGACAGTGAACAACAAACGCAAAAGTGGCAAAGTTACACTACCATGGAATGAGCAAGGGCCTGGTTACATGTGTTCATCACAGAAAAAGAAACAGCAACACAGAGATTAGAATCTTAAAATGAAACCTGTGAGCGAGTCCTCTGGTGCAAACAAAGCAAGAACTTTGTGTGTCTGCTCTTCACCATAAAGAGGAACGAAGCCTACAGTTGACAAGCTAATAGGAATCTGAAACAAGAGCGTACAATACTTCAATAGACTCTTGCTAATACAACATTAGTAAAATATACAGAGAATGTTTAGCAGGGTAAGCAAGATGAGTGCTGAAAACAGAGCGCTTAATGGTTAATTGTAAAAGACAAGCATCAGACCCTGGCCCTCACTTTAGATGTTTCTTCCTAAAGGGAGTACATTACAAAGAGCTCTGACTCAAGCTCTGGCAGACCTAGTTACAGTAATTTGTCCTGTTACAGCTCTCTGCTGTCAGCAGTTTGCATTATTGTGCACAACTGAAGTAAGGTGTGCAAAGAGCCAGTAGTACTTCAGCTGCCCCAGCTATACAAGCTGCCAAAGCCAACAGAAAGAACGAGGCAGGCAGGCGGGCACAAAAAGAAATTGGCACAGCTCAATTGCTAACATGAGCGCTAATGTGCCAACATAGGAATGCTTGATTAAAAAGGGTCTTCTTCCCTGAAACTGCACACACTTTAGGAAATCCGTATTTGTTTGCTTGATTTTCCTTCACAAACAGTGTAAGAAGGGTCAAATCAATCCGCCTTTCTGGGGGTGATGCCCCTTTTTGAAAAGGTGTTTTGCTATTTAAATTCATGTTTTCAATGTTTAATTAATGCACAAAAAATGGACAAGAGTCAATGGTGCAGTAAATAGACTTGCTTACCCAGAAAACAACTTGAAAAGACTGTGTTATGCTATGCCACTAACAATGATGTTAACACAGACAGATACTTAGGTATACAACCCCTGCAGAAATGCAGGGAAGTATTCAAGACTGCTTCTGCAATGGAGTCTGCAGCATTGATTTTTTATTCCCACACAGAATGCTCTCAGCAAATTTATTTTTAAAGCTACAAACCACTGTTTATATTTGTGCTAGTTAGAATAGATAACAGAAGTGTTCATCTAGACAGCATAAACACTGGCCAACTTAATGCTCAATGGATAAGCGTTTGAAACATGAAATGTGATAGCCAGCCTCCACCAGAACTCCCAACAACAGCAAGGAGTATTTTGCATAAAAAGAAAGAATCACTTCTGAAATCAGTGAAACTTGAATGTATCAGGAATTGAACTCAGCCATGAAGATCACTGAAAGACTAAGATACAAATAGAGGCAGTTAGCTTCAACAAATCATGATCCCCTTAGTTATGATGCTAGGTTTTTGTGAGCTTAGATATGAAGGTTTGGGATTTTTTTTTTAATTATTTAATGCATACAGATACATTGCCTAGAAGCAGCAAATTGTCACTAATGCCCAGATTTAAATGTAATTACAGAATAAAACAAAGTAGAACTTAATACACAAACAGGAATTTGGAAAAAAAATAAAAGCTTTGCTAAAATAGTAATATAATTCAATAGTTAGGAACCAGTTATTTCTAAACATTTTAAATTCACAAGTGTATCAAGAAAACGGGGACTGAGGTATTTGCTGGTTCTTACTTTGCTGTGGTCTGGCAGGGACAAGAATTCTGGACTATGTGGATCCCCATACCGCAGGTCAGACAAGTAGCGCACTGCAGATCTCTCCAACTCCTCATGACTGTAGGTGTTCAACATATCCACCGGGAACGCCATCATCTTGGTAAATGAGTAATATTATTACTGAAGACAGTTTGAATGATACAGTGCACAATGTATCACACACACCTACTAAAACTGTAACCCAGACTCCTAAATAACCCCTTCTGCTGCTCTCTGGATAGGCTGTTCAAATGAAACAGCAACACTGAACACATCCCTCAGCCTTGGCTACACAGCTTGCTTTTCCAAACATACACGGGCTAAGGTGATGTGGACACTGAGGTCTGTTTTTTAAAAAACAGACTTTGTCTCTTCTTCCTTTGCCCTGTCTCTCCCCAGACTACCTGTCTGTCATCTGCAACTGGCACAAAGTAGGAAGGACCATGTCCTACGCATCTAAGCCAGGGAGGAGAAATGCCCCCAGCATTTATTTCATGAAGATGGTGCCTATTAACACCCAGTCTGTAATGATGTATGAACCCAGAGTCTGCTTACAAGCAGAAAAGGAAGGTTTCAGCCTGTGTATGTGTACACACATGCACGTTTTTGTATGGGACAAGCCAGCAGAAACATGGCAAGCCCCCACTTCCGTTCTGCATGCCTTCAGCACAAAGCCCAGCTTTGCTCACAAGGTCTTCACATTCATCATTTCTGACTGAAAGTTCAGGGCAGCAGATCTAAACATCAGAGAAACCCACCAGTATCTTAAAAGTTCACTGGCACAACTGGCCAGACCATTCATTTCATCACTTTGCTGCTTGTGCCAGAGGCAACTTTCTGCAAGGCTTCTGTTAGCACCTCTTTTCACAACAGCACTTGAAGTCCTTCCTGACTCTTTGCTACATCCCCCAAAGCAAGGAACTCCAGCTGCAACCTGCAGACCCGTTTGGACCTACTGCTAGAGCAATACAAATACCCAGCTGCTTTCAGAGCAATGGGCAGAGCTGCACAGCCAACATTTCTGAGGCCACAGATTAAGCAACAAGTGGCCAGACAAACAAAAAGTAAACAAGAGACGTTTCTGTTAAAACTACAGAACAGTCTCAGGTGGTTTCACTGGTATTTAAAACTGCCACCTTTAACATTTTTGCTGATGGAAGCATTAATGCTTTCCACAAATGTTATTGTTTAGATACACGCAAACATTCCCCACTGTAATTTCCTTTCAAATTCAGCTCATTCCTTTCGCTTACATGTTATTTGGATTTTCTCTTGCCGTCTCTCCTAGTCCCTCACATTCCTCCTGTTATTCACCACCCCTTTTGGATGCTCAGGTGCACCTCTCAATCCTCCGGATGCTAGCCTTGCAAACAGGACAGAAGCAGGCAACGGATGCCTGACATCATTCAATCCCACTGCCATCTCTGCTTGCAGATGAGGGCACTTCAGGAGCGTGCACACCTTTGGCTGCAGCAGTAATGCACAGTGGCCAGAGAGGACTTGCTGCCAGGGATGCAATTCATCCACAAGCGATCTCCTCACCGCTAGCTGACAGCAACACAGTCCACCTGTTCTGAAATACACTAGCAATGTCGTAGTACACATGATAAATTCACAATTAACATCTGACTCGCAGCCAGCCGCCAACAGCGCTCTCCAGGGCTCAGTTCTAGGGCCAGTCCCGTTCAACATCTTGATCAGTGATCTGGGTGCAGGAGTGGGATGCATCCTGAGGATGCACAAGGATGTTAAGGTACTTGAAAGCATCCAGAGGAGGGCAAAAAAGCTGGTAACAGGGCTGGAAGGCCTGTCCTATGAGGAGAGGCTGAGAACACCAGGGTTGTCCAGTCTGGAGCTGAGGAGGCTGAGAGGTGGCCTCACTGCTCTCTGCAACTTCCTGAGGAGGGGACAAGGAGGTGCTGGCCTCCGCTCCTGGTCACTGGGGACAGGACACAAGGGAACAGCACAAAGCTGCACCAGGGGATTATCTGGTTCAGACTGGGCATGAGGAAAAGTTGCTTTACTGTGAGGGTGGCCAAACCCTGGAACAGCCTTCCCAGAGGGGTGGCTGATGCCTGTCAGTGCTCAAGGGGCATTTGGACAATGCCCTCAGTAATGTGCTTTAACTTTGGTTAGCCTTAAAGAGGTAGATGGACTAGATGATCTTTGTAGGTCCTTTCCAGCTGAACTATTCCATTCTATCATCATTCGCTCTAACATGGTCAAGTGTCAGAGCGAGACAGACTTAAGCACCTCAATATCCAGCCTCTTCCTGCCTTTAGCTCCTTCCATGCTGAGGTATGGACCCACCCCACTGACATAAAACTCCTAACTGGGGTTTCCTCATCAGGTACCTGAGTAACTTCTCAGCTCCTTTTCTTACAGATGCCTGCAGACACAGGTCCCTGTACTGGTTAAATTTATCTCCCAGTGGATGGGTGACGAACACTGCAGCTCTGAACTTTGATTCCTTAAATGACTGAAGGTAAGGCAGGGAGAATCCAAGCCTAAATTCACATTTGTTCAGGATGAAACAGCACTTAAAGATGCTGCTCTGTGACACCAGGAAACAAGACAAACAAATTTCCTTCACCAAATATCTGAAGATATTTAGGACCCTTAATAAATGTGCTGATTTAAATATGCACTGTTGCAAGAGCTATGGTCAGAACAGGAACTGATATAAAGCAAGAGATTACAGGTCACTGCTTCCACAATAGCACAAAGATTTTGCACCTGGTCAGCTGCAACAGGACAGCTATATTCTGCTGTAAGGGAATACAGACTCATGAAAAAAAATGATTTTCTGAATGCTGGCAGAAAAGAAAAAAAGAAAGATTAAAGAAATGCCTAAGTGCTTGGATAACTCCCAGGATAACAGATGACTTGAGCCGAGCTTTTGTTATTACATGACAAAGATATGCAAACCACAAGCTATAAATGAAAGCCCCTAGGTAACAATTCCTGACATTTTTGGAATAAAATAATGCAGGACCAAACCAGAAAACATGCAGTAAGAAATCCAGTAATTATCTGAGTTCCAGTCACTACACATCTAAGAAAATTAAAGCAGCAATCACATCTTTGCTTATATGCAAAAAAAGGGACAAAAACTGTTTTTGGCTAACCAATAAATTCACAGACTTACTCTCAAAGTAATTCATAACCTTCTTCCTGTTCAGCTGGTTGGGTTATTTTCTATTTTCATATAGTTCATATTTCATTAGTTTTATCCACTCCCAACTCAATTATATTAATATCTTTTTCATCTAATATGATTTACAGAGAAAGGTTTATGCAGAAAACAGAATGCAGGTCCATCTTCAAGACTAAACCAGGAAACCCATTCAGCATCCCTGATTAATAACCTATTGTTTCTACTGTGCAACAGATTAAACGTGTCAGGTTACATGCTCTCAAACTTGTGTGATGTGATTTGTACCTTAGTGTTGATGAGATCAGAAACATTCACAACATCTAAATTCAGTAGATCCATGAATAAGTCATTAACTATACAGTTACCAAATCACATTAAAAGCACCGAATAGCTGATAGTAGAAGATAGTAGAAGACCATGCCTATCTACAGCAGATCATAAGAAAATAGCCTAGCAAGTGCAAGCACCTTCGTTTTGAAAGGCAAATTAACCTAAAGACAGTTTAAATGGCTCCCAAGAATAATAAATTAAACTCTCCTCACAAAAAAAAAAAAAGGAAATAAATTGGTTTATCAGTGTCTTTAAAAAAGGTAAAAGTACAGACAGGTCCAGATCTAGACACTCTCGAGTGATGCACAACAACAAAAAAAAAAAGCTTTTCAGTTCTTCCTGACGAGAGCATTATACGTTTTTCCCATAGAGGCAGCAGGAACATCACAGGTCTCAGCCATGAAACCCACGATGCCCTTTTTGTTGCTCTAAGCCTCCATGTGTTGCATGACTGTAGAACTGTCAGGTCAAATCCTTGTCATACACTGTGGGACTGTGCTCTGCTCATGAGGAACCGCTCCAATTGGCCATCAAGCAGTCACGATGACTATGGATACACAACATAGCCTTAAGCAACCAAACTCACCGCAACCCTTTGTGGAAAGAATACATATGACAGAAATGGGAGGAAAAAAATATTTTTTTTTTTTTTATTAAATGGGGGCATATTATGCTTTTCATGTTTCAACTGAGAGAAAGCATGTTTTAGACTCTTCATAACCACATCACTTTGCATATTAGCATTAAAGATTGTACATAAACTCACGTAAGCAATGCTTGCTTTAACGTGGAATTGTATCATGTTCCCCTTTCTCAACATTATGCAAGTTACTATGCTAGAAACAGCACGTCAGTTTTATGAACATCTGCAGTAACAGAGGATAACAGAAATCAATTCAGGGAACAGAAACAAAAAGGATTTAACAGGATGAGCATACACATTCCTGTGCAACCAAGATCGTTCTTAATTCATAAAATCTTTGCTAGCGTAAGCATTAAGAGTGAAAAAAATCTTCTAAGTGAGCAAACTTGACAATTGTTTTTACTGTAAATTATAGCTACAAACCCTATTTCATCTTCAGAGCACACAAAGGAAGGAAGCACAGTCCATACAGCTTCTAGCCCACGAGAGAATTTCACTAGGAATCAAGAGATGCAGTCACCCCTCTGCAGACCCTCAGTACCTAATGCCATGAAATTGTGCAAAAATAAGAAGCCAAAAGCTATGTTGTTTCTTACTGCGTGCTTTACAGCAGGGTTTAAACACAGTTTAAAACTGGTTTGGGGTGCTTCTGTCTTAAGGGAACTGAAGGCCAAGTGGTTAGGCTCTAGCAAAGGCTGTAGAGGAATCAGGATAAATTTCAAGCTCTGGGAGACTTCATATGAGCAAGAACATGTTACTTGATGTGCTTCAACTCCTCACCTATAAAATGGGAACAACTGGTACTTCAGAGAGACCAGTAAGACCATGAGATACTCCAAAAAAGTCATTTTGAAACTTTCAAATACTGGAAGTGTGCAATTCTACAACACACCTTAACTGCACTGCTGATTTTCCTTCAAAAATCATAAACATAAAGTAACTGGCACAGATAAACATGCATGACACAGTATGTGCAAAACTGTATCAACTGCTACACAGCTGGTGATCAATGTTCAGATTTAAATTTGTGTTTAAAAAGCATTTATCTAGCTTTTCTTTAAATTAAAATTTTGAAACTACAAGAATACATATCAGGATGCTCAAGCTATGACCTGCAGTATACTTCTGCTAAACCAGGACAGCTAATCCAGCTGCAGCACACAGGACATACACAGCAGATCCAATCCAGAAGCTCAGAAACCACACAGAAGTTGAAAGATGAATAAAAAGGAGGAAAAGTGGTAGTATATCTAGTCGTCTAGCTTAAACTACAAAAACAAAAAAAAGCATGACAATTGCCACTTCTAAAATCAAGAAATCTGTTAGTGCTAATAGAACTTAAGTCTATTAACAGACAACTTACTTACATAAATATTTCTTTGCTTAGACTACCAGCTGTAAAATATTCAAAACATTTTCATCTTTTTTCTTCTTTATTCAAGATCAATTACTTTAAGTGGAGGTTGGAGGGTGTTTGTAACATATTGTACATTTGAACTTTTATAGAATCATAGAATATCCTGAGTTGGAAGGGACTCTTAAGGATCATCAAGTCCAACTCTTGACACCGCACAGGTCTACCCAAAAGTTCAGACCATGTGCCTAAGTTCACAGTCCAATCTCTTCTTAAATTCAGACAGGCTCGGTGCAGTGACCACTTCCCTGGGGAGCAGGGAAGTGGTCACTTTTATCTCACTTCTATCCAAACGATCTGAAGGAAATAGGTTAAAAGGTTATTCGTCCTTTTATAATATAAGAAAAGTAAACTTTAAGCTTATGCTAAGGTATCCCCTATATATATTTAAGTGATCAATCATCTATCTGGATTATTAGGAATTCTTAAGTTTAAAATACACAAGGAAAATCTGTACCACAACTACCAGTTTAGACCACTATTTTAACAAAGTTTTCATGTTTGTTAAGTAACTCCATCTCTTAAAACTGTTTTAATTTGTAATGTAATATGTACACTAAGTAGAGAAGACACTTCAGGAAATGGAAGTTGTTGTTTAAACAATAAATTATATACTAGTATTTCTTGAAAACCTTACAGGCTTGAAGAATATACTGTCTGATCTGCCACATCGAATAGACTAAGAACTCTCCCCATTCAAATAACTACATATCTGAAGGGAGGTTTTCTTGGATTGTAATTCAAATTTTATTTTTTTTTTATTCCCTAGGTGTGTTTCAAACCATTATCTGCATCATACCACTACGGCATATAAATACTGTCTCCTGATGCGTGGGTTTTGTTCACATTTTCAGAGAATACTGGCACATTCATCTTAAACATAAGTGCTTGCTAACTCAGATAAATTTGCTATGATTTGCAGTTTTGTTTTCCCCATACAAAATAAAAAAAAAACAAAAACATTTTAATCTGTTTTGTTTACTTTTAATAGGAATATAAAACAAGTAACATCTACTCAAACCTCACAAAGACCCAGATAAAAAAATCTCTTAAAGAATCAGAAGATACTGATGTAAAAATTGTTGTCAAAATCCACCAAGAACTCTGGATTAACGTGTCAACCACAATATCCATAATCTGCTTGAAGCAGCTTATGCAGCTCTGGTTTTCTATCCGAGACACAAACCAAAGCTGTTGATCTGAATGCAAATAAACAAAAACAATCAGTATTTTCCATTCATTAATTAGCCACCATGATTTATTTTAATTTACTTGTATGGTATAGCACACAATTATGAAATCTACATGGAGGACCCAACTCTCCAATCCACTTCAGTGGAGATGAGCAAGAATTATGGTTGAGGTCTATGTGACTGTGCTCAAACAGTCCCTTGTGGATTGAAACTCTGACCACTACAGGAGAAAAAGTTTTCCACATAAAAAGTATTAGTATATTACTTATTTTTACTTTAAAAATTATCAAAGTTTGAATAGAGCCTACTAGCTTCATTACAGCAAATTGCAATCTTAATAAAAGCACTTGAAAATCCATTTCTGCAATTAAATCTATCTAGGATGCTCTAGCATGTAGTAAAAATAATATTAAATTTCAGTAGCTACGAAAGACTAAACAGCCACCAAAATGTACTGATACAAAGCTAGATACTCCTGGTAAAAGTAAACTGACTACAACATTACAGGGTGTCTTTAATTAATTGACAGTTTCAGCTGCAGTAAGCATGATCTCTTGTTAACAACTACAAAATCCTACAGCCTTAATGAAAACAGGACTGAAATCTTACCAGTGATCAAATATGATATGGCAGAGCAGTATGAGGAGACCGTATTATGCCACTTCACTCTAAAACATAGCTGGTGGTAAGGTTCTTAAGCAGATGCCTATTTAAGCACCTATGTAATGTCACTGATTATTAAAATTAAGCATTTTATTTGGTAGCCTATTTAATCAAATTCTGCTTTTCAGTATACAAAATACTAACTTTTTTTGATTTTTTATATCTTCCACAGTCTCACATTTAATGAGATTATTGTATGGTAGCTTGAAGAGCACTTTCTTCAGCATAGTTTAGCTAAATTAATACGTACAAGTGTTTTCTACAAGAAAAGTGTGCCAGCGATATGGTTCACATTCTGTTTTAGATAATTTCCAACAGCAATACTTAATAAGTCTAAAAAATTAATTTTTTCTTAAAAGGAACTTTCCTTGCCTCTCCTTTCAGCCTCTCAAATTTGAAGTTAATGCATCCATACACAAAATGAAATCAATTCCAGCTGTGTTTGAAAGTAACTGACACCTGTAAGAGAGAAAGATGGGACTAAGTTTTCTTCCCAGACCCTCATCTCTTTGAGATGTATCTTACCTCTTTGGTGCTCAGCACTCAGTCGTCTTTCTCATCTCCCACTTTCCTCTACAACCCCTTTGCTACAAGACACACTTGCTTAGTGCCTTAAAAATTATCACCAAACACCATGCAGATACCCCTGATGCCCCACCTTTCCCCCTCAGTCACCCCTCTTTCTCCCTTCCATACCTCAGCGCTCTCAAGCTGCTGTTGTGCCGTTGTCCAGCTCTCACCCTCAGCTTGCTGCTTTTGCTCCTGCACTTTATATCCTACAGCTTCTGTGATTAGACATTAACAGCCTTCCTACATGTACATAGCTCAGCACTTGCTGCCCACGTCCAGCCTCCCTCTGCCAGCTGTGCTGCTCTTTCCCTGCTTGCTCATCCTCCACAACTCCGTGTCCCCTGCTTCTCCAGGCACCTCTGCCATAAGACATGCCTCTCTAAAATAATAAATCCATAAGATCTGCCTCCTCTCTAGTTTTCTGTGGTGTTATGTCCCACTCCCACGTGGTGCCCACGTTCCTTGCCTGTTTGCAAGATCTCATACTCCCTCTACCATTACCCCTTCATTTTGTATGGGCCACCTCGTGCATACATTCAGTGACTTCAGAAATAAGAACAATGAAGAAAGCCCTTCTCTTGAACACACTTAGAAAAAAAAAAATACACACGCAACACCAGGCAGGTGGTAATCTTCCAAACCTAACGTAACCAACCTAACACAGCAGTGAGACCGGCATTGCAGCAACCCTATGTATGCACCTGATTTTATTTTTAAAACTGTTCTGCTGTCTTCTCCCCTATCCCCACAATGGGGGCAGACTTCAAAGCTGTACAGATTAGGTCAGCCAATTGCACATACACCATATCACAGTCTGATGAGTTAGTGCACATCAGCTAAACAACAGCAACTCTCTTTATGGGTGCTTCGAGAATATTACAAATGCAAATTCAGATGTGATGGTGGCCATGGTTACTAATGGTGAGCAGCAGTGCATTAACTCCTCCATACCTAAGGAATTGCTAAAACAGTTGCCTGAGCTACTACTACTGTGTCACATGAAGCCTGAGGATGCTCCCGTTTTCAGCAGAGGAGCTGCATGAAATTCAAATAAGTAATATCCCATCTCCTGATGTCTTTTTTTTATATATATTGTCTGTAATTTGTTTCTGAAGAAGGGAACTGAAAAAAAACACAATTGTTTGTTGTTAAAAGTAATTTGCAGCAGGACACCTATAACAGAGAGCATGATTTGCTTTGGTTTTATGGCAGATCCAAGTGAAAATACAAAAGGGAAGGGACAGAAATAACATGATCTTCCCAGGAGCAGGAAGAATCCACAGCATGTGAGGCAGGTAAAGCTGATAAACCAGACCGCAACAACAGGTTCCTGTCAGTCAACCCTTGAACTTTCCCACAGACCAACATGCAACTGAGACTTTTCAGAGTCTGACTGTACAGCCATATACCACTATATGACCCACTTACCATATATTGAGGACCACGATCTGGATATTGACACTACAATAAAAACAACGTAGTTGGAGTGATGAGAATTTAAACCTCAGCATACCTTAAAATCGTTTTTTCCCCCAAACAAAAGGGATAGGCAAATATCTCCAATCATTATTACAATTGCCTTCAGAAGATGACGGATAGCTAAAAACATAGTGCTGAATTAGAGTGAATTCTGTATTTTCACCTGCCTCTTGCACTGTGTTCTAGAGTAGCAATTTTTTTTAGCTGCACACAGCTGAAGGGGCTTGACAATGTAAAACAAAATAATGGCCTTCACTTATCAAAAGTGGGTGAGATTCAAGAAAACCAGAGGAACTACGGACAAAGACAACTGAAGAGACATAGGAAAGAGAGTTTAAGAGAAATGCAGCACGAAATCCAGATGACACGAATACCACAGACACTAAGAGCAATGTTCAAAGCAAGTAATCAGGGCTTTCAGCCACCACATTTGTGCCACAGACATGATGAGAAAGTCATTACTGAATGTAAGCCTGAGCCCAGTCACTTTGTGAAAACATATTTCAAGTTACCACCACAGGTCATAGACACCATTTGAGCAAATACATTTTGGCAAAAATGTAGGCAAAAGCATTTTAGTACATCAGCACCAGTGCTTTCCCACCTTTACAAACACCACACAGACAGACCATCCCACCTGTAATCCAGCTCACAGCTGGACTCAGTGGTGAATGTTTGCTTTTGTCATCCCATCTTCAAAAGGATGGAAAAACAGCAAGCATGAACTCAGACTAGAAGTTTTTAAATCCATCCTCTGATGTAGTATTCGAGAAGCAAACTCAAACCTGATATCAGTGTGACTGGGAAGCTAGCAGGAAGTCAGGCATCTTGCAGGCTGTTCCAGCTAGAAGTGGCAAGGTCTGGTATTTCTTGTTTATGTAAAAGTCCTATTCCCAGAGCAAAGGAAGAATAAAACATCAAAAGAGCCCTTCATCACTCAAAGCTCTCAAGAATCTGTTTAGACATCAACTACTTACATCCCTCTTCTCCAGGCTTTCCAGTAAGACCTCAGAAATGGGCAGCAGCTCAGGGCACACAGCCTTACCCTCTTTTCCTTACTGTCCATGCCTATTGCCATCAAAACCAATATAAAGCAAACTCCTCATCACATAGTTCAAATTCCTGAGCATTTTTGTTTGCCTTTGCTTTCAGCAGCCTCATAATTGCAAGCTCGTTCATTTTGGTTCCCCACAACTATCTGGGTATAACTGCTCTGTTTTAGGTTAGCCTGCTACAGCTGTATTACAAAAACCATTATTTAACAAGCATTCACTAGGTATCAGCAAGCATGTTACCACAGGACTGAATTTCTGCATCTGAGAACCTCTGCAAGAATGTCTCTAATCGCAGAAAGGAATGCATGTATGACCTCCTCCCTGGTGTCATCCTGCTCTTATCCCCATCATCAGCCATTCTGGCATTCTTCCAAGAACTTACATGCTTCTGTGAATATACTGCATTTCCCCTCCTTCAAGGCAATTTGTGTACTTCAGGCCTCAAAGGCATACCTGTTAGTACACAGGCTACTCTGTTCTGGATGTACTCAAATTTCTCAAATGGCCTCATCTGTGAAGCAAAATCAGTAACTGTTTTTCTCTAAAAATACAGATGTTACTTGCTTTTAGAGATTGTTTTGAATAAAGATAAGCTAGTTAATCATACCCCTGAACAAATCACCATATCATACAGCATGAACTACTGCAACAGTATCAGCATTGCTAATCATACTAATTCCAAATTAGTGGGATTTTAAGCCTCAATTCAAGCTTCGTTTGCAGGAATCAGGTTGTTACCTCCTGCTTCTTCAGAAAATTCACTTCAGCAGCTTCAGAGTAAAGGCTGAGAGCATAAGCTCTCAATGTTGCCATATCAAAAGAAATAAAACACACCAATATTTTGGAAACCTGTAAGTTGTCTTACTGAGCTGTAACAACATTTATAATGTTGTGGGTATTGCTAACATCCTACTTTATTATTATCAGTTCAAAAATCATTCGTTCAAATTCCCCCAAATGATTTTTGCTGGTTAATTCTGCAACAGCTGTGTAGAAGTCTTCATAGTTGCAGGACTTGCTACCTGCAAAAGGGCTAGGTAAAAGACCGGTCTTCTAGCAATACATTTGCTAACTTAAAATAATTTATATTTTACTGTCCAGTATATGAAAAATATAAACATAGCTATGGCTAATGCAGCACTGCAAACTATCTGAAGTTTATTGGTGTTCATTGTGTGGGACTGGCCAGTGCATCAGCAGGCTGAAGGCCACTGCTGTGCCAGAACTTCTGAACCAGGTGTATTCGCCTCGCACTGCCTCAGGGGCTGCTGATTTGATAGAGACCACACCTTTCCTGATGATCCTTCCTCTCCACTGATTCCACAGAATTAAGAGATGTATTTAACTTCCATTTCTTTACATATTTGATGAAACCTAGACAAAAAAAAAAAGTAATGGTAAATTCAATCCATCATGGCCTATAAACAACCTCTAACTGCAGGAAGGGAGATACAGACACAAGGAATATGCAGATCCCCTGTTCTACAGTAATAATAAAAATCGTAAGATATTGTTTTACTAAAAAAAATAAAATAAAGTACATAAAGTACAGGACTAAAGAGAGGAACAACTTGCATCTGAAAAATCAAAAGCCTAAAATGCTGTTTTGAATAGCTGTACAATAAACAATTCAGACAAATTAATCTCACTGATTTGCAACTTAAGAAATCGTTTCAATATACGCAGAAAAGTCAAAACAACGCTAGTAGATCACAGAATCACAGGATTAAAGGGGTTGGAAGAAACCTCGAAAGATCATCAGGTCCAACCACCCTGCCAAAGCAGGTTCCCTAGAGCAGGCTGCCCAGGTAGGCATCCAGACAGGCCTTGAATATCTCCAGAGAAGGAGACTCCACAGCCTCCCTGGGCAGCCTGTTCCAGTGCTCCGTCACCCTCACCATGAAGAAGTTCTTTCGCATGTTGGTGCGGAGCTTCCTGTGCTCCATCTTGTGGCCATTACCCTTTGTCCTGTCCCCGCAAACCACAGAAAAGAGGTTGGCCAAATCCCTCTGTCTCCCACACCTCAGGTATTTATATACATGGATTAGATCCCTTCTCAGTCTTCTTTTCTCCAGACTGAACAGACCCAGGTCTCTCAGCCTTTCCTCATAGGGAAGATGCTCCAGGCCCTGTGTCATCTTTGTGGCCTTCCACTGGACTCTTTCCAGGAGATCCCTGTCTTTCGTGTACCAGGGAGCCCATTACCAGTCAACTTTGAAAATAAAGAAGGAGACATGCTAGTCCTGATAATTCTCACTAAATTTTAGTGAGATTTTAAGGCGGATTTGAAAGCTTGTTACTTTTTTGAGGAAGATTTTTTTTTTTTTTTTAAACATATTTCAGGGAGCTATTCAAAAGATTCTTTGAAATCTCAGACTCACTGAAGAACACTAGCTAACTTTACAATGACAAAATGAATACATGCTGTCACATTCCATTGTTCCCCCATCAACACTAAAAAAGTCACTAATAGCAAACAAAACTGCAAGAATGCCAGAGGTAACAGCTATCATGACACTGCTGCACACACCATTTCAGTCACACTTAAAACAATGGCAGGGGTAACAACATTAAAACAGGCTTTCGCATTCAGAATTATTTAGCCCATACAGAAGCCACTACCTAGAAGTTTAGGAGGAAGGTTGACAATTGTTTGATCTTAAAAAGTACCCATTTCTATGATATGAAAAAGGTTTTTTTGTTGTTGTTGAGCATACAGCCCTACTATAGCTTCCCAAAACTCTCCATTTCTCAGTTCAACGGATGACTTAGGGTTTCTGGAATGTATAGCTTATACAATTAGTGACAAGGTTACAAACCTAGACTCAGAGAAGTGATTGGGTTGGAAGGGACCTGCTGGGGCTGGAGGAAGATATTTATTTCTCTGTCAGGAAATAAATAGTAACTCAAATAAAAAAAAAAATGTTTTGAGGGATATCAATGTGACAACAAGCATAAGTACACTTCATTTCAGGTCTACTGTTAGGTTTACAATGTATAATAATTGGTATCACCTTTAAAATGATCAATATTACTTGATATTCATCAATTAATACAAATTAGAGATATGGATATACCAGGTCTTATACCTAAGAATGTAAAGTAATGGGCTGTTCTACTCCAAGTTCCTCTATTACCCTGGAATTTCATCTCTTTGCAATTTCACATCAAGTTTTTTTTTTTTTTTTTTTTTTTAATTTTTCTGCATGAAAAATGGAGAAGCATTATTGAACATCAGCCTTAACACCTAAATGAAATCCAACCACTATGCACTTGCAAAGACTCTGAACTGCAATCGCAGTCCAATTAAAGCTACTTACACAGGTTTGCACAGATAGGAGGTTTGGGTAAGTAAGGCAAGTTTTAATTTCATTCCAAGTTGTGTTATATTTTTATGTCTATTAGTATTACTAATAAGTTTTAATAATTCAAACAAAGAGTCATTGTCTATGTTGATATACATATGAAAGAAACCAAGAATATTTTACAAGTCATTTTGTCAGAGTCTCTCTGTAAAGAAGTTAAGTCAGGAAACGCTCCAAAAGACTTGGTACCATGTGTCTTGATCACACTTTGCTGGAGTCAGTTCCTTGGAAAACTACAGTAGAATCCCATTTTAATTACTCATCTTCCACAACAGTAGAAAAAGGTATTGTAAAATATTAGCATCTGCTGGGTGAAGAAGTAAAGTAAAATCTGACTTGGGGAAGGAGAATGGGGAAGCAACTTAAACATCTCAGCTGTATCAGAGTCCCAACAGGTTTTGCTTTCATTCATTAAATGGTGTTGAAATTGAGGTTAACAACACCTGAACTTGGGTGTTAATAGTATAAAACTCTTCTTGCCTTGATGTTTTCCTCCGTGGAATAGGTGCTAAAATGTTTTCTTACTACCCACCATTAAGACAAGAAGTGAGAAGTTCTTCAGTGTTTAAATCAGACAGGGATCAATTAAACAAGAAAGGTGCTGGTATCTTTAAGGAACCAGGGAGAAGACGCACTCAGTACCTAGAGGTAAGAGTTTGAAGGAGAAGACAGACCACGATCATTCATCTGCAGCAATCTTTTGTAGGTACTCCACCACGGATTTCATTGCACTGATCACTCTGACACCACACCAACTCCCCTTAAAAATCACTGCCTTATTTACAAGACAATGGCCAACAGTGCTGACCAACACCCAAAACAAGTACCTGCACCTATGGAAAAAGGAAGAGTTCCTTCCTCCTGCACATAAACATAAAACCACAGCTGGACTGCATCTCCATGCCACAGGCTTTTCCAATTTCTCATCAGTAATCATGAAAATGCCTCAGCCCAGGAGAGCCTGAAGATCACTCTTTTATCACTTCCTCTAAATAGGATATTAACACAGATTAAAAAAAAAAAAAAAGGAAGTTAATATATTTTATTTTCCATTAATGCTAGTAGAACCCTTTAAAACCCTTCCCTAACCCAAGTTCTCAAGAATAACCACTTTCTCATGCTGGATTAAACACACCAAAAGCACTATAAAGATGCTGTATCAATGCATATATGTCCTGGTTTCAGTTAGGACAGAGTTAATTTTCCTCCTAGTAGCTGGTAGGGTGGCTTAGGATGAGAAGAGTGCTGATAACACGCTGATGGTTTAATTGTTGCAGAGCAGTGCTTACACCAAGCCAAGGACGTTTCAGCTTCTCGCTCTGTCCTGCCAGCGGGCAGGCTGGGGGTGCAGCAAGAGCTGGGAGGGGGCAGACCCGGGACAGCTGACCCCAACTGCCCAAAGGGGCATCCCATACCGTATGGGGTCATGCTGAGCAATAGATAGGGGTGGCTAGCAGGGTGGGGGGCCGGCTGCTCAGGGTTAGGCTGAACATAGGTCAGTGGGTGGTGAGCAATTGCATTGTGCATCACTTGTTTCATACACATTAGTAGTAGTACTATTATCATCATTATTGTTATTATTATTGCTTTCCTGTCTTAATAAACTGCCTCTCTCTCAACCCACAGGCTTCACTTTCCCGTTTCTCTCCCCCATCCCAGAGAGGGAGGAGGGGGATGAGCCGCCGGCCGGGTTCAACCCCAACACCACCTCAGCCAGGACGCTTCCCCTTGACCGATAACGGCGGGATCAGCCCTACCTCGAGGACAAAACCCTACAACAAAACCCTACAACCCCGCACATCACCCCTGGGCGCACCGAAGGGACGGAGCGCCTGCGTGCCCCCCCAGGCGCGGGCACAGCCATCTTCTGTGGGGGAGCCACCTCGTGCCGTGGGGACACCCCTGGGCTGCCAAGCCCCCCGCACACCGCCTGCCCCCCGCCGCCGTGCAAATGGCCCCGCTACAATAGCTGCCCTCCACAAAAGATGGCTCCGCCGGCCCCAGCCCCGCGGCAGGGCGGCCCTTCCCCTCACCACTCGCACAACTTGGCCCTGCCGGGGCTGGGGGGGATCCATAAACCCAGCTCCTTTTCCCTTCCCCACCGCCCTGCCCTGCCCGGCTGCGGGGCGATGCAGGGCGGTGATGCGGGGCTCCCCCGCCGCGCCCCCACTCACCTCAGCCGGCCGCGCAGCCTCCCGCGGCGGCTCGGGGAGAAGGGAGGAGCGGGTGGGTGGGAGGGAGGCTGGGTGGAGGCGGTGGGGGTCCCCCGCAGCGCCCCGGGCCCCCGCCGGCGTCGCCTGCCTCTTGCCCCGCTGCCGCTGCCCGGCGCCTGATATCGGCTCCCCCGCCGCTCCCCGCCCCTCCGCCGCTGACGCACTCCCGCTGCTGCGCCGCCGGCCGCCGCTCGCCCCGCCATGGCCGCGCCCCGCACGCCCCTACCTGCGCCATCGCCCGCCCTGGGGGGGGCTCCTGGTGGCGGTGGCGGTGGCGGTGGTCCTGGTCCTGGTCCTGGTCCTGATCCTGGTCCTGGTGGGGGTGGTATCCGCACAAAGGGAGCCCGGCGCCGCCCCGCAGCACGGGGGTGGCGGTGGGCGACAAGGAGAGGGGCCCACGCGTGGGTTCTCGGAGCACGGAGGGCCGGGGGGGGGGTGGGTGGGTGGGTGGACGGATGGATGGGTGGATGGATGGATGGGTGGGTGGATGGGTGGGTGGATGGACGGATGGATGGATGGACGGACGGACGGACAAACAGGTGGATGGGTGGGTGGAGAGATGGAAAGAAGGGTGGATGGATGGATGGACAGAAAGGTGGACAGACCCACAGATGGACGGATGGATTGGCGGACGGACAGACGGGCAGAACGGTGTCTGGGTAGGTGGGTGAGTGGACGGATGGATGGATGGGTGGATGGATGAATGAATGGATGGACGGACAGATGGACGGATGGATGGACAGGCAGAACGGTGTCTGGGTAGGTGGGTGAGTGGACAGATGGACAAAAGAATGGATGTATGGATGGAAGGGTGAATGGATGCACGGATGGATGCACAGATGGATGGATGGATGGATGGGAGGTGTCAGGGCAGTGTGGCCACTCCTCATGAGGTACAGCAGCCATCCTGCTGGCTCCTCATCAACCCCAGGGCCAGAGGAGAGGGGACGTGGGGTGTTGTTGGCAACTGCTTACCACCTGCGTGCCCACAGCGCTGCGGGGAAGTTGTTAGGTTACCGGGCAAGCCTGGGGAGATGGCGTGAATGGTGCTTTGTAAATGCAGTGATTGCCTGATAAATCCACTTATGGCCAAGCTCTGACAAAGGTTGGTTGTGAAAGATGGGTTTAAAATGGGAATACCCTTTCGTCATACTACAATACCCTTATTCCATCAGTAAGGCTTGTGAGCTCAAAGGTAACTCCTGCAGGTCCACATAGTTGGACCAAGGTTTTTGTTACCTCCTTTTTCTCCTAATTAGAGTCATAGTGATTATAATTTGCACTTCTGTTTGAAACAAAGACAGAAAAAATATTTACACAGTATTATACATGTATAGTGAAAATTGTTCTGCAGTATAGGTAGTATATGTATATAGTAGTAGAAAATAAGACATGACAATTTAAATGAAATGAAATTCTCAAAATTAGTAACCCACCTCCTGCATTTTATTTTGCTTTCAAGATAAATGACAAAATGAACATAGAAACTGGGCCTGAATTTCCTCATTTTTGCTGACAGTTTCATGAAAGGACCAAAAACCCTTGAGCCCTTTTTGGTGGAAAATTTTTCATCCATCTTTTACACCTATTTACTAGATATTATAATATAGTAAAGGAGATAAGGAGACCTTAACAATACACAATGCAACGTAATAAAATAATTCCCTCGGTTGCTTAGGATAAGGATGTGCTATTGAAATCCTGGTCATAAAATCTTTTGAGAAATATGAAGACAGATATGATCTTAAGGCAGAAAAATAAATTCAGACAAAAATCCTCCAGTAAATAATTGCCTTCCCAGGTCACGTCCACTAGTATTTAGAAACAGATTTGCATTTCATTTGTTTATTATTCCTTTTATGTCATCCTTTATGTGTGGAGGAACCTCTGTGCAAAATGCACAAAGAAATGCTCACTTTCTGCTTTCTTTCCAACCCAATTTACATTCTAAGGCTTAAAGAACAGCTGACAAAAGATGCTATATCATGGCTAGTGCTTCTTCTGGTAATCATACAGATCTCACTGTGAGTTTGTCTATCTGTTTTTTCTCTCCTAGATCATGCTTGCCTAGCAAAAATTTAAAAACATGTTTAACCTTACTAATTCAAATACTCACACCAGTGGCGTGAACTGTATCTTGTGGGGGATCTCATAGATTACATTCCATAGGATCGGGGTGATTTGCAGTAGCTTAGACTGCAAATTCACACATTCCTACACTCACACAGGAGGCCTTTATCTCTCCTTTGGCATTTTGGGTTGCTATGATTGTAGAGGAAAGATCGTATCCCATCACAGACGTAGTAGTGCACAGGCAAAGGAGATGCTCTCAGAACTAAATATTCTCACAGAACCTTTGCATTGAAGAGGTAAAGTAGAAGGTCTAGCATCTTACCCTTTATTTTCACATCTCTCTCCAGAGTTGCAGAGCAACTGATACTTTCCAAGAAATGTCATATTGGAAGGAACCTTAATGAAGTGTCTAGCCCATTTTGCAATGAGGCAAAACCAAACATGGCAGATGTTTGTCTAAGCTGATTTAAAAAAAAAAAAAAAAAAGTCAATGAGGGAGATGCCCACAGCCTGTATAGGTAGACTTCTAGATTAAAGATTTTTCCAATAAAATAGAGTCAAAGGAAAGGTAACAATTTATTGTGGTACTGTATTTATGAATATCATATGTTAAATGACCAAGCCTTCCGTGTAGATCCAACATGCACATCTGATCGTGTATTTCAAACAGCTTCTGTGAATTGTACCCCAAACATATGTTCCAGCAGCATATGATGTACTTGAAATGTACTTGTTAGCAGATGTTGCAGCTAGTGATCCTAGCACTGATCACTAGCAAAAATCAAGAATTTATCAGCCAAAATACTGGGGTGTACCAGTGAAAAGGTGTGACATGTAAATGAGTGGTGGCAGAAATCCCTGGGGAAGCTTCGGTGATTACAAGCTTGTTGAAGTGCACGGGTAGGTTAGCAAGATCTGCCAACCAAGAAGGAGTTAATTGTTTATCACTAATGAATCAGGAGTGCCTAACCCATCTGGAAGAAGAAACAATCTGCTCTTTGCAAGATTTATGTAACAGGATGAAAACATAACAAAACAAGTACACATAACATGAAAATCACTCAACGTCTTGCTATGTTTCTTTCCTTTCACTCCTAGAAAAGGTCAACCTTAACAGTAGGGGTGTTATTAAATTAGGTGTACAGAAAGAAAGGTGTAAAGACAGAAATGTGTATCTTGCAATTCCCTTTTTTGACAAAGTCTTTAAGAGTACGTTAAAGAGCTGTGTCCTGCTTTCTCCTTTTCAACCTTCCCCACTGATCTCCACATTATGGACATAGAGAGCTGTGGCATCCTTTGCAGAGCTGTGTTCACTTCAGTGAAAGTGATGGCATCTCAGCATCTCTATTTGTGAGATACTTGGTCTGTCCACATGACTTACTAGTAAAAATCTCTGTGTTTTCTACAATCCTCTAACAAAAATGTGTTTCCCTCTTCTTATATTCCTGTACTAAATATAGAAAACTTCCTTTCTGGTCAACCTATTCCACATGAAAAACGATTTTATACGTCATCAGAAGTTTCATTATCTGACAGTATGTAACAGAAATAACTTGTCCTAAATGAACACCTCCTTTTCAATTTCCCATTTCATAGCCTGAAATTTTACTTTTTTCCTCCAAGTACTGTACAGGTTTTGTCTTCCCACTCAGAATTTAATTTGTCTAGTCCCTATTCTCTAAAACACTCCAGACAAAGATTCTGTTTTCTGGTAACAAAAAATTAAAAAATAAAAAAATGCAGTTACAGTAAGTTTTACTGGGATGAAAATTTTTGGAGCAGTCCAAGGTTATTTCATATGCTTCATTCATCTGCATCCTCCATTTTGTGACAAAGTCTTCATACTTCCCAAGTACAGAATGGGATATACATCGTATAGATAAACCAAACACAGATAAATAGATAATGAAATAGATAAACAGAGGTGCTATAGATGGGAAAAAAAAAAAAAAAAAAAAAAAAAAAAAAAAGAGAGAGAGAGCTTTGGTAAAAAAAATGGGAAAATGAGAAAATAAATCTATATAATTCCTCAGTTACATTGTTTTGAGGAGTCACATCACATAGTTGGAGATATTTTTACCTCATGCCAGCAGAACTGAATTGTAAATCACCAGCGCAGACCTCCTCTTGTGCTGTGCTGATACTGCAGTCAGAGGCGTGATGTCCACACAAGCAGACATATTAGTGTG
The DNA here is from genome assembly GCF_965140915.1 of Aythya marila. Taxonomy (NCBI): domain Eukaryota; kingdom Metazoa; phylum Chordata; class Aves; order Anseriformes; family Anatidae; genus Aythya; species Aythya marila. Next base: position 26,437,417 of record NC_139080.1, on the reverse strand, counting down.
CATACAGTGTGCAGGCCTTTAACCACGTCGGTATTGCTATTTGTAGCAAAAGGGCAGTAGTAACTCAGGAAACTGTGTGTTTGAAGGAGGTGTTGAGTGGAAATTTTAGATTAGAAAGTGCTCTAAGAAGGCTCTGCCATCACAGAGTAACCCAAGAGAGGACACTCCACAAAGGATGAAAAACATCTTTAAACAGTTCTGAGTCCGCTCAGATTTTCTTGCTGAAATATATAATCGACTCTTTACGCTTTCACCCTCTACATCTTCCAGTATTAGAACTGCCTGCAATCAGTGGTCTGGCCTCTGCAGGGTGTGTATCCCCTATCCCCCATTTGCCTGTACAATGCCCTCATTATGCAATTACTTTAAAACTTTGCCCTGTGGCCTTTGTCCTCTTGCTGGCCCCATGAGTTACTGCTCTTGCTGGCCCCATGACTTACTGCTCTTGCTGGCCCCAAGGCTTATGGCCCTTCACATCTTTCCTGGTGTGAAATGAAATACCGCAGCAATCCCTTCCACCCCGTGCAGCAAAAAGTCAGCCAGGCACTCGCTAGTTGGTCTTCAGGCTATGTGGAGGGCACATATGGGAATAAGGCAGGGAAAGACACAGATGGAAAAGTTTGCAGTTAAATTGCACTGGAAGAAAAAAAAAAAAACAAAAAAAAACAAACAAACAAACAAAAAAAAAAAACAACAAGACAGTGGTTAAAGAGGGAAGAGAGAAAGAGTTACTTTCAGCAAGCTGGATTTATTTTAAGCTACTGCTACATTGTGCTGCTTCTGCTAGCCCAGAAATCCACATATTTCCTTTTTTATCATGGAACTGCACGGTTTCTGGAACAGGAATCAATTTCCAATCATAGATAACACAATTCCCCATCTAAGGATTAAAATTTTACAGCAGAGAATAAAATGAAAGGACACTCATCCTGAAATACCACGCACAAATTACCACACATGAGCAGCAATCCTGAAGCCAGGATTTCAACTCCTGGCTTCAACTCAACAAAAGACACACAGGTCCTTTTGTATGTGAACAGGAACATGGCCTATCCTATGGTTTTGCAGGTAAAAAGGTCTCTTATCTTTTCATTTGTCCAACACAGTGAACCTTAACATGTGGATTTGCATCCCTGTGGGTTCCTGAATACTTTTAAAGGGTTTTCTGAAAGATAATTATGAAAAGCAAGTTTGCTGTCCTTAGGATAATTTTACAGTAAAGTATTCATTGTGAAGCAGAGGTCTGCAATGTGGAAAACACTGAGAACACTTGTTCTAGTCGAACACATTTAATGCCAATGACTTAGACAAGAGGTAACTCTCTTTCATCTACAGATATCTGTATGCATTTCTTATCACAAAACATGAATCCAGTAATTGTTCTGATTATTTCTTATTACTTTATTTACTCGGTTGTTCTGTTGCTTGAGAAGCAGTGACCTCACCTACCAGTCACATTTTCATGCATAACTTCTTGTCTTCTGCTTTTTTACTCCCAAAACTCAGAGAAAAAAAAATAAAAATAAAAAATACAAAGTATTTAAAATTCTCTCACACGTCTCCTTACATACTGTTTTTTTTTGTTGTTGTTGTTGTTTGTTTGTTTGTTTTATAGCCTAATTGCCCTGTAGCGGAAGAGGGCTTGTCTGTACCTCCTGAGGCTTAGTCCTGACACACAGGACAGCAGCGGCATTGGCACTCACTGCTGTGTGGCTATGCCAACCCTCTCCCACTCATTCCAAAGGAAGTGTCCGTGTAAGGAGCAGATGCTGTAGTGTGTTTCTGAAGTGGATGAATGCAAATGTCAAGTCTTAATTTCTTTCTGTCACTATTGAAGGGTGTTCTGCATGGGGAAGAAGAAGGAGCATTTGATGGGGAGATAATAGGAAGAACTTCTAAAGTTCTGCCTGGAAAACTGGGGAATCTCCCTCAGTAGCACCACAAAGAGGTTGGGTTGCAACAGGTAGAAAAGAGAGTTTTGCAGATGGTAATGTCTCATTAAAGGTTCACGGGATGGGCAGAAGGTCACCAATGGGTGTGAAGGAACCCACCACAGCTCTTATAATGGACAGGGAGCAGTAAGGTCACAGAGGTGAATATTTCAGACCTTTGTGGAGGCATAAGAAGGGCAGAAAGGCTGTCTGACAATCTAGCATGATTTTTTACAGTTTCTTTTTCTCCAATAGCAAGAAGCCCTCTTGAGAAATGTGGAACTAGAAGAAAACTCCTAGTCCATCCCTTTGTACTGAGGGAGGACTGATCCTAGGCACAACTTTGGCAGATACTTGTCTAAACTTGCTCTTTTAACCTCTAGTGAAGAATCCACAAGATTGGCTTTGTATAAAAAGACAAAACAAAACAAAACAAAACAAACAAACAAACAAAAAAACACAAACCACACACCTTGATGTCTTACCAAGCTTCACATCAAAATGTCAATTACTTTTTGTCCCCTGTCATTGTGTCCATGAGCATGACTGACCACAGTCCCCTTACAGCCTGAGAACATTTTCATATGCAGTGCTTTACATTTTTTTTCTCTTCTCTTCACCAGTTACCCCATGCTTTCATGCTTGCCTCAGAGATGATGTTTCTAATCTTTTTTTGACCCTTTGTTGTTCTCCCAACACTGCATCTTGTCACTATACTTTTTAAGTACAGTACACCAAGCTGGAAAACATAGTAGGAAAACTGCAAGCCAGAAAACTGACTCCACCTCCCCAAGTAGTTCAAAACAATGGCCATAGTCATCATTACTTCTGTTAATACATCCTGGAAAATCAAAACAAGAGAGATTCTGACTAGATATATTCTAGTCAGAATATAAAAAGGAAAGACTTTTTCATGATGAAGACTGTCAAGCTTTGAAACAGAGGGTCTGTACAGTCTCAGTGCTTGGAGGTTTTAATGACCAGACTGAATAAGGCCTGGAACAACCAGATCTGACCTCGTGGGTGACCTTACTTTGAGCAGGAAGCCCTCCTGCTCAAAGAGAGAGCTCCTAAGGTCCAACCTGAATTATCCTATGTTTTTTTGAGGAGAATTGCTTCTCTGTCAATAATATTCAGTTTGTGAGGTACTATAGCACTCAGGTCCTTTTCTAGGGACTGCTACGTGCTCTATTAGTCCCTATGTTATAGATGTGCCTTTGAATTCCCTTTTCCAAATACTGTGCTTGTACTGTTGTTTTTGTTTTTTATGTGTTTTCAAAAACAAGTACAGGGAAATTCAGAGCAACTTCTGCTTCTGTGATTTTTGAGCTCACTTTGAATTCCCGTCTTCATACCCTACCCTTGAATTTCCTCCTAGCAAGATGTCACCCACAAAAACAATAATCATACTCTCTACTGCATCATATGAGTTAGCACTGAAAATAATGAAATACAACCAGAGGTAAGGCAGCTCTCTCAAGAGCCCTATTTGAAATCTGCTTACAGCTAGACAGCAGACTGTGGATAAACACTCTGAGCAGAGATTTTTTTTTTTTTTTTTTTTTTTTTGCCAGCTGTGGGAACACTATGTTCAGATTTCATACAAAACATGTTTCCACACTTTTTTTTTTTACAGCATTATGAGGTGAAAACTAATTTGTGAGTCCTGATAGAGCGGAAAACCATCACTTCAAGTGTTTCCTCTTCATCTGCTAGACAGCTATCATGTCAAAGAAGAATTAGCTCTGTAGTACCTGAAAAATCCTGACTGGGCAATTCTTTATCACTTGCTGTTTAGTAACAGGTCATACAAGATTTTATTGCAGTAACAGGGTGGCAAAGCAAGGAGATAGTTTACAGCTCTCCACTTCCCTCTTTTTCTTCCTGTTGAAAACTGGTGCTCTTTTTGGAGCTTACCACATTCTCCATCCTTGAAGATAAATGCTGGCAGGTCAATGATTTTTTAAAGTATGCTAGAATAATTTTCACCAGCCTCACTAACTTGCCAGCTGCCAAACTTGCCAGTTTGGAAGAGCTTTCTCCTATACTGCAAAGCAACTGCTTTCAGCACTGCATTACTTGTGACACCTTTGCAAGCCATTTGCTAAGTTGGCTCAGCAGGTCTGGAAGTGTTTGAAGCATGATGACAGAGGGGTATGTCAGCATGAGGTACCCTGCAGAATTTTCTGAGAAGCAGGAATACTTTCACAGGCAGGTAGGGTCTGTGGGCTCAGTGACCCAGTTTCAAAGGCAACAACTTGAATTCCAGTCTCAAATTGATTTTCGTGTTCTGTTCTCTTCAAATTGCACACATCCTTTGACATTTCCAAATATCAGTCTGAGATTTTAACCCCAATTTCAAATATTCAAGAGGATGAGCAAATGTAAATACGGAATGAAATGAAACTGCTGGGTAAGTGACTCTGAGCATGTCTTACCTTATAATGCTATAATACATGTAATTTTAATTCAGGTCTTTGTTTTTAAGGACAAGCTCTTAATGATATTTTGAATAGAACCCACTCACTTGGGAAAAAGACAAAGCACAACATGCCAAGAAGGATTTTTCAGCTTTCTGAAAGCAGTGATTGGCAAGAAACTGTACTGGAGCATTTGTGACCAAGAAATCAGTTCACCTGCTTTTTCCTTAAAACAAAGCTCCTTCTGCAAAGGAGGCCACTGATAATCCCTAGAGATATTTGTTCTGTCAATATTCATGGGAATCCAAAGAAAATTAACTTTCTTGATTAGCCGGAGCAGGTAGAGATTTACCATCTGTGTTTAGCATTCTACTTGTTCAGAGTGGGTAATAGTACATAAGTAAGTACTTCCTGCAAGATCAGGACTAGGAATTAGTTTTAATCCTTTACGCTATACTTATTGTACAAATAACAGCTATATTATCCACACAGAAAATTAACGACTCTTCAGCAAGATATCATTTTAGTGTACAAATGCTATTTTTGGGATATTTGTCAGTTTGACTTTAATTAATACTATCAGTTACAAAATAGTCAAAATATTTCAGTGAAATTTATTACCCAGATGAATTCCAAATGTGGTTCAAGGGAAAGAAAAAAAAAAAAAAAAAAGACATACTGCTCCCTAAAATCAAAACAAAACAAAAACTCTGAACAGAACTTTCATAAATGCATATTTGTTGAAATTGAAATATCTAATGGTAATATTTTATTTTATGGGATAATTTTTCAACATGATCTATAGGTGTCCCCATGCTGCCCCCATCTAAATTAAGCTAAAATAATCCTTTATTTATTTAGAGTTTTTGTTTGGTTGATATTTACTGCACATATTGTTAGGTTATTCAGTAAAAGGCATATATCCTCACACACAGAGGAGCACCAGGCTGAGGAAGGGAGCCCCTGTCCCAGCTCCTGCCAGGGCTGTCCCAGGAGGGCCAGCAGCCCTGCAGGCTGGGATGGCACCCACCACTGTGAGCCCATGTGCAGGCTCTGCAGGGCACCCCTCAGGCTGAGCAGGGGCTACAGGACTTTGAGGATACAGGGAAGGATACCTTGGGATTGTTTAAGACTTACTAAGGGATGTTTAGAGGAGGAACCAAAGGTGGATCAAAGTGATTTGTGAAGGAGTAGGTGTTGGGAATAGAGGGATAAGGGAATAAAAGGGATGGTGATGTCTCCACATTGCTGCTCAGCATGCTTTTCTGACCATGCCCTGCAACTTATTACCATAGTCTGTCTTGTCTTCCCATTGAACTCCATCTCCAAGCAGTTTGCTGGGTGAGGGACTCATCTGCACATATGTGTGTGATTGTCTGAGTGCCAGCACTCAGAGCAGGGACCAGGCACCACAGGGACCCACGCGCCCCTGGTGCCAGTGAGTGGAGCAAGTGCAGATGTACAAAGTTTGGGTGTGTTTGTGAAGGTCACGGTGGGCCAAACAGTGAGCAGAGGTGGCTGGAGAGCTGGAGGGTGCATGTGTCCCTGCGTGAGCCCACAGCAGGAGCTGGCTACTGGAGGGACCATGGGAGTGTGCTTGGGAGTGGGGGTCTATACCAGCAGGAGTAGGGGTGCAGGCCACAGGGGATTGTACACACTGGTGACAGCATCTGAGGAGACTGAGGGGTGAGAAACAGCCAGTAAGGGTCCTGGACATTTACTGGAGGAACTCAGATTTTGTTTATACATATATTTCCCATCAGCAGATGTTAATGATGATCAGCCAGAGAATCCTAGGATCATAGAACTGTCTGGGTTGCGAAAAACCTTCAAGATGATCAAGTCCAACCATCAACCTGACCTACCAAGTACCACCACTTAATCAAGTCCCTCAGTGCCACATCCACAGCCAATACCCATTGACCCACGTTCCTCTTTCCCTGTGCTCCTGTGTTACAGACTATGATGTTGTCAATTCACACTGTCTTTTTCCCTTACAGAGCTGTGATCCCCCTCTACTTTTACTGTCTGCTTGCACAGATCCAGCTGGATCAATGTCTGGAAGCAGCAAATTCCCTCTTAGGCAGCTTTGTAGAGTGCAACAGCATGAGGCCATTGGTGTGGTTTGCATTTGCCTGTGTGGAGCTTTCTGTCTGCGTTCATCCATGTGACCAACTAAGTACGTAAGTATAGGTGTATAGTATAGATCTGTGTGCACGTGTACCTGTGGAACTACATGCTCAGCATTGCTCCTGGTTGGAGTGTGGAGCTCTGACGGCTTCACCTGTGTAGGAGTACTAAATGTGTTCTCTGCATTACAAGTTTTTGACATAGTCTGAATGGTGATTTCACTTAATTGCAAACAAAGGATTTTTATTTTTTTACAATAATAAAATCTTACCTCAATCTCAGAATATTTTTGTCTTCTCTTTCCAGTTCAGAAAAAGGAAATCCAAATATGGAATTATTAATGGGCAGAAATAATTCCTAATATATCTCTGATTGGCTCTAACAATTCCAGAAAAGGTAAACAAATTGCTAGAAATTTCATACTTGTATATGCTTATTAGGCTATACTTGAAATCAGAAAGAATTGTCATAGACTGAACCATGCAAACAAACCCAAAACGCAGTTATGAAGTACTGGCATCTGAGTCCCTGATCATTTCAAAAGGCCCGGGATGATATGAGGAGAATATCCTCATTTTACCTCAGTCTGTTATGCTGCAAATGAAATATTGTTGTTCTAGTTCCACGGCAATTAAGACTCTGCTCATTAGTCCCAGGGATGATTTCCCATCTTACAACACCCCTAGTGTACTATAATAAATGAGGAACGGGCTGTTCTGATGTTGTATTTCTGTTGAACGTGGACTGATACACAGTGGAATGTAAAACATCCTGCTGCTGAAGCTGGGAGAACACCATGAACACAAGCAGCAATTTAGGACAAAAAGTGGCTAACATCCTTAAACTGTGGGGCAGAATTTAGACAGGCAGAATTCAGCCATCCAAACAGGCAGCAGAGTGGACCAGCAAGAAAAACACAGCTTTTAAATTTTATTTTTTTTCCAGGAAGGCATCTAAAAGCTTTAGTGAAGACTGCCAAAAATTTCAGTGTGTTTCTGCTTTTACATTTTAGATTTCTCTAAGGGTTTCCTAGATTTCTGAGATGCTATTTGAATGCAAGTATAAAACACTAGTTACAAACCTTAGTTTACCATCCAATACTATATCTGAAAATCGCAATGGGTTGCCCAAGGAGACTGACAAATCAGACCTCTACCACCTTGTAAATAATAAACTCTGTTATACACTTAAAATCAAATAGTAAAGTTCAATGTTAACTAAAATTAATTCTCATATTCAAAAAATGAAGTGTAAGTATTAATACAAAATATGATCATTGTTTAAAACTATGTCCATACATGGTCTTTTAAAGTAGGTCGATGTTATGTTAATCAGTATTTATGAATAGAACATAATAGTAAAATTGTCTTTAGCATTACAAACCTTGACCTAAATGAAGGCTTTCAAATATATGTGAGTAAATCTGAAATAATGCCTGCACATATTTTTGTCGATTTCATTAATTCATTGATCATTCACAACTTCAGTTGGGCTCCCAAGAAATTGTCAGAAGCATCAGAATATAGCCTTGCCCGTAGCCTAATAATCCTATATGAAAGCAATATATACCATATCCCTTCTTGTCCCTGCTCAAAGTTACCAATATTTCAGATTACTGGAGTTCATATTTGTGAAGTGATACTCCTTACACTCAGGAAAATAATGTTATTGGTTGACACACTGGAGAGAAGAGATGCCATCCAGAGGGACCTGGACAGGCCTGGGAGGTGGACCCATGTGAACCTGATGAAGTTCAACAAGGCCAAGTGCAGGGTCCTGCATCTGGGTCAGGGCAATCCCAAGGACAAATACAGGGTGAGGAGTGGATTGAGAGCAGCCCTCAGGAGAAGGACATAGGGAGGTTACTAATGGATGAAAAGCTTGACATGAGCTGGCCATGTGTGCCTGCAGCCCAGAAAGCCAACCATATCCCATTTAAAATGAAAAGAGGATAAATTCAGGTTAGATATAAGGAAGAAATTCTTCACTATGGGATTGGTGAGGCACTGGAACAGGTTGCCCAGAGAGGCTGTGGATGCCCCATCCCTGGGAATGTTCAAGGATAGCCTGGATAGGGCTTTGGGCAGCCTGATGTAGAAACAGTAGAGTTGGAAACAGATGACTTGTAAGGTCTCTTGCAATCCAAACCATTCTATGATTACATGAAATCATCTCATCTAACTTTAAGTGTCTACTGTGTAAAGATATATACTTGAATTACTTCCTATACACTCCTCTTAGAGGGGAAAACCAGGTATTTCTGCTTTAGGATGTACTGCCCATGTCTCATCACTGATTGCAACAAAATCCAGAAGCATGAACACAGAAGTGAATGCTTACAGGCTTCTCCATTATATTTAAAATATAACAATTAAATTGCTTGTACATCATTTTCAGAAGCCAGTTGCTTGAAATTGCATGGACCTAGAAGCAAAATCTTTCAAGAACGATGTTTTCCCATTAAAAAAATAAAACAAAAACTAAAACAAAAACAAAACAAAACAAAAAAAACCACCAACACCCCAAACCAATAGTAATCATATCAGTATGTTATGATATGATTACTATCTGACCACCTGACCATCACATTTTTTAAATTGTGTTTTTCTTTCAGTAGGGAACCTTCCAGAACTCACATCTCTTCTGCCAGACTCTTAGGGCAGCAGCAGGGAGAGAAGTATCCTGGGTGAACAGAACAATGCAGGGAGGAGGAGAGACAGACACTGTTTTTGCTGTTACTGTAAAATATTCTGAAGTAAATAAACAAACATCATTTTTCTCTCTAACTTCATTACAGTTGGTCTAGATTAGGAAGGTCAGGGAACAGATTGTCATCTGCAAACAAACTGCTGTTTCCTAGGAACAGATATCTCAGTGTCTTTTAGAGTACCTACCATATCTAAAAAAAAAAAAAAAAAAAAAAAAAAAAAAAAAAAAAGTTAAAGTATAGCAAAAAAAAAAATTTCAACCTTCATTCTGCTTTTTCCATGCCTCCCTCAGTTTAAAGCAAGCAAACCGTATCTACCTTGCAAGAGGATTCACAAAGTGAAGAGAATTTGGAGCCCTAGCATCACTCATCACACCCAGCACCCATCTGCTTGCTCATCATCTAGGAACATATAATGAATTTCTCTCCATGCACGATCACTCATGTTGAAAGTTTCCTAATTGGGTCACTAATTGAGAAGAGACAGACTTAGTAGTCATTAATGAAAAATGGCAGAAGAGGCTACAAATAACAAGCAGCAGATGATAACATGCATTAGCACCCTGAATATCTTGATATATGCTGAGGTGACTACTGTACCCACTTCAGGCTTCTCTACGTGCGACCAGGACACAGAACCACCAGAACAGTGAGGCAGCAGAACCACAAATGCCACACAGGAGGAGGTGCTGAACAGACATAGTCAGAGGGATTGTCCTTTCCTCTGGGCACCAGGGCACAGAGGCCACAAGGGTCATTTTGTGCTACTTAACAATGTCTCTGCAGCTACTGGATTTTCTTTTTTCATTAAATATTATTATTATTTTTAATAAATACAATTGTTTACAGTGACTGTACATTTAGCCTCCTCAAAAAAGGACAATCATTTCTAGAAAGATTTTTATCATAGAATGGCTTGGGTTGGAAGGGACTTTAAAGATCATCTAGTTCCAACCCCCCTGCCATGGGCAGGGATTTCACCATAGCAACTTGGTGCATCTTTAAAATACTTTTGTTTCACCTATAATGAAACTCAGCTTAGTTCTCGTACCTTGTGTCTGGCTGGGGTGGAGTTAATTTTCTCCACAGCAGGCCACACACTGCTGTGCTCTGCAGCTGTAGCTAGAACAACATCAATATCACACCAATGTTTTGTCTACTGCCGAGCAGTGCTGGCACAGCATCAGGCAGCCTCTCCAACCCATCACCACCAAAAGCTGGTAGGCTGGGGTGAGCAAATTGTGGGGACATAGCCAGAGGAGATGTCCCAAACTGACCAAGGGGATGTGACATGCCATGTGATGTCGGGCTCAGCAAGAAAAAACTGTTGAGAACAAGGAAAGGGGAAGGGGCATTCATTATGAAGGTGTTTGTCTTCTGAAGCAATTGTCATGTGTATTGAGTCCCTGCTTCCCAGAAAGTGGCTGGACATTGTCTGTTGATGGGAAGTAGAGAATAATTTTTTCTCCTTTTGCTTGCACAAGCGGCCTTTGCTTTTCTTTCATTGAGCTGATTTTTATCTCAACCACAAGGTTTTTTTCATATCACTTTCTCCCATCCTGCTGAGGAGGCTGAGCAAGCAGATGTGTAGTGGTTAGCTGCCTGATGGTGTGAAACCACAGCAGTCCTGCACTGACAGCAGTATGAACTCCACATTCATCCCACCGCATAAGTTGTGAGAAATTATATTCCGTCAACAGTGGAATGTGAAGTGTATTGCTTTATTAAACAATCCATTCTTCATTCTGCAAGCCATGGCTTATGAGCAGTAGTAGCGAGTGCAGCACATAAGACCTAAAGCAGTAAAAGCATTGGTTGAAGTGGATTTAGCTCAGGCTTAGTTTTAACCAGATTTAACAGTGTCCTGGTTTCAGTTAGGACAGAGTTAATTTTCCTCCTAGTAGCTGGTAGGGTGCTATGCTTTGGCTTAGGATGAGAAGAGTGATGATAACACGCTGATGGTTTAATTGCTGCAGAGCAGTGCTTACACCAAGCCAAGGACGTTTCAGCTTCTCGCTCTGTCCTGCCAGCGGGCAGGCTGGGGGTGCAGCAGGAGCTGGGAGGGGACAGACCCGGGACAGCTGACCCCAACTGCCCAAAGGGGCATCCTGTACCGTATGGGGTCATGCTGAGCAATAGATAGGGGTGGCTAGCAGGGTGGGGGGCCGGCTGCTCGGGGTTAGGCTGGGCATCGGTCAGCGGGTGGTGAGCAATTGCATTGTGCATCACTTGTTTCGTACACATTATTATTAGTTGTACTATTATCATCATTATTGTTATTATTATTTTTCTGTCTTAATAAACTGTCTCTATCTCAACCGACAGGCTTCACTTTCCCGTTTCTCTCCCCCATCCCAAACCAGAGAGGGAGGGGGAAGGGTGAGCAAACGGCTGTGTGGTGAAACCACAACAAACAGACAGATAGTTTGAGCCAGGCTTAGAGGGGAAAAAATAAAATAAAATAAAATAAAAAAAGTAAAAAAGGATAAGACTGACTGGAGTGTTATTCTGTTAAACAAAGCTGCTCCCTGCTTTCCTGAATGACAACAAAAGTGAGTTTTGTTGAAAGTCCCTTGTCCAATCCCTACACTGTTAACATTTTGTGGGAGAAATGTGAGAACAGAATAGTGTTCTGGGAAGGGTCAGGCTAAGAATTACAAAATAAGGAGAAAACAGAAAGAAGAGACAGTATCAGAGTGTGAGGTTGAAAGTTGTAGGTATAAGCTAAGATCCAAATGAGATAGTACCCACATATCATTAGTGATTCATAGCAAAAGGTTAGGCTGGAAATTACACTCTCTTCTCTCACCTATTTTAAAGAAGCAGAGTTGACAGTATTTACATGATAAGCCTGAAGACACTGATTTTGTGTTTTTCCAAGGTACTGTTTAGGGCCATACAAATACCTGTCAACTCTCTGAAAAGCCCACATACAGATTTATGCGACTTAATACCTGAAACACAGCCTGGTTGAAGCACTAAAGCTAACAAAGTAGAGCAACTTGCTTTGTCTCTGCAGCCAGCTGATTAGTCTTGAAAGAAAAAGATTCAGTCAAGTCTCAAGCATTAAAAAGTCTTGTGGGTGATTTTAAGGAATGGTGTTTGACTCAAAGGGAAGGTAAAGATGTTAAGTAAAAGTCATAAGATACCTGCAAAAGAAAAGGCTAGAGCCCATCAGTTCACTACCAAGAAAATTACTCTTTAGTAGAGAGTACAGCGTGTGTTTAGCTAGCATTCAGCTAAGGCCACAAAAACAAAACAGATACAACACAACAGCTGACAGGGGCAACACAGGGAACCCTAGATTTCATTAGTAAAATCCTCAGGATTGCCAGGTATGACACTTCCATCTGTATGCAAACTACATTCAAACTATACCTACACATTTTATAGTTAATTGGCTATGAGCCAACTTCCAAGAGGTATATATATCTTTGTATGTTAACCTACATGTGATAAAGCACTGGTATGACAAAATTTGCCAGAGGCTTTATCTAAAAAACATGACTATCCAGATTATGTTATTTACTTTTCATGTTTGTTCAAGTGAGATAATACTGATACTCCTTAAGGAGAACTCCTACTGTGATACAAGATGGGCATGTTCGTGCAGCAGTTTGAGAAGACAGTGAAAATACATGTTACATCTGTATGTATAGCAAGAAATACCTTATCAGAATTCTAAATCTGTTCCTAATAGGCAACAGGTAATTTCCAATTTACCTTCAGCCAAGTATTCTACAAACTTCATATAGCTACAGTCACTCTTCCCTTTCAGTTTGCAAGTGGCAAACATGTTTGTTAAGTAATTTTGCCATTTGACATAATTAATACTCTAACATTTTACTGCAGATTGAACGTATTGTTTCTGTGATGTGGGGTAGTTTGGCAGTGCAATGCCTTGATTATGGAACTGTGCTAGGCTGTGCCATGAGCAGCACATATAAGGAAGCAGTAAGGAAATAAGGGTTCTCCTGTACTGTGACAGTTCTGGGAGATCTCTGCAGGGTCACATCATCATTTAATTCTCTCCCTCCCTCCCCCCATCACTATCCCTATCAGACAAGAAAAGTGAGAAACTCAAAGCAAACTACAAACACCTTGTCCCACATCCACCCTCCTCCACTTCCGCATCCTGAGTGGAGCAGGGGAACAGGGAATGGGGGCTGCGGTCAGTCCCTGACACTTCGTCTCCGCCGTTCCTTCACGGTCACTCTCTGCTCCTGCGTGGGCTCCTCTCCACGGGCTGCAGCTCCGGCCCGGGGCCTGCTCCTGCGGGGGCTCTCCATGGGCCGCAGCCTCCTCCAGGCCACATCCACCTGCTCCACCGGGGGCTCCTCCACCCATGGGGGGGCTGCAGCGTGGAGATCTGCTCCATGTGGGACCCATGGGCTGCAGGGGGACAGCCTGCTCCACCAGGGGCCTCTCCCTGCACAGGCTGCAGGGGAGCTGCTGCTGCCTGCCTGCAGCACCTCCTGCCTCCTGTTGGGCTGCAGGGCTGCTTCTCACTCCTCTCTCCCAGCTGTGGTGGTGCAGCAATTTTTTTTCCCCCTTCCTTCTTCCTGCTCTCCCAGAAGTCCACCCAGTGTCTCTCCCTGGCTCAGCTCTGGCCAGCCACGGGTCCCTTTGGAGCCGACTGGAGCTGGCTCTGACCTGACATGGGGCCGCTGCTGGGCTCTGCTCATAGCAGCCACCCCTGCAGCCCCTCACTACCAAAACCTTGTCACATGCACCCAATACACTAATTTGTCTCAAATTACAGTTTACTAGTCCAAAAAGTTTCCTTTAGGTTTCAGATGCAAATAGCTTCTGTGAAATAAAATAAAATAAAATAAAATAAAATAAAATAAAATAAAATAAAATAAAATAAAATAAAATAAAATAAAATAAAATAAAACAAAATAATGTCCTTAGCTTTTACACTGCTGTAATTGTGCTATACGTGTATCTTATTTGGTTCATGGCAAAATGGGGTAGACTGAAAAAAAACCATACATGTATGCTGTGGAAATATTGCTGAAGTATAGGGATACCTTAACCAAGGCCAAGATGTTCAGCTACCACCAATTTGAATGACAGTAGTTTTAGGAGAAAAAAACATGCATTCAAACAACTTATAAAAGCAAAGCAAATATATGCTCTCCCCAGTATGATCATGATGCATTTCCAGAAGATGGAGCTGTTCTCAAGCCTTTTGCAGCTTCTCCGGGAAAGTGTTCACTGGTAAGATCAATTTTTGCATCATTTATAATTAAATAATAACAAGTTAGTTTGTTTTTCTGAATTACACAACTGCATGTTGATAGGCCCACTCCTCTGAGCTTCTCTGAAGAGCTGCCCTGCACCATCAGCCTTCAGAGGTGCTTGCTCAGCGAGAAGGAGCCTTCATGAATCTGCATGAGGAGAATCACTTGCAAGTCTCCACCAGAAAAGGGAGACTTAAGTGAATAAATCTGAGGGTGGTGGATTTCTTTTTCTTTGCTTTTCTTCTCCAGAGGCAAACACTTGTGCCTTACTCTAAACAAGAAATTTTAGTCCAGATCCTTTATGGGAGAGGGATAACCATTCTCACAGCATCAAAGTTGTAACCACTCACCTCCGCAGAGGAGTCCTTAGTGGAACTGAAATGCTGTGGGAATTAAATCCTTCCAACTGGAAAGCACAACAGTAAGTGTGCTGGGCAGGGAGATGCCAAAAACTGCCTGAAAGGTGATGCTGTAGAGAGGTGCATCTCAAATCCTTGCCCCCACTGAACCTTAACAGCCTATGCTGTGATGTAGTTCATTCCGGTCTCCAACACAGCTTAAGCAGGCTGGGATGCCCTTCCCTTCAATGCCAAATAGCCACTACACAGGCTGCAGGGGACTTGACTCCTATTCTCTCTTTTCCTTGGGGATAGTACAAATAACATCTCCCCAAAAAGTGCCCTAAATACCTACTATAGGATGTTTTTCAGGACAGAAGCTGGTTTTCTATTCCTTTTTAACTTAAGCAATAATTCAGTCACAGGCTACTCTAAAATTTAAGGTTAGGGTAGTCAGCTGGAAATGTGATATTAAAAATGCAGAAGCAGGCCTTGGAGTATTGATGGCCATTCCAGGAGAAGATCCCAAACCACTTGGCTGTAGTCAAGCTCCTGCTCTCAGCCTACATCAGTCTTCATCTATTTTTTTTATTTTTTATTTTTTATTTTTGGCTGTGATATGGCTTCACGTGGAGAGCTGGTGCATTTTCCTGAACTTGTGCTCCAAGCCAAAGAGCCTCTGGCTTAGTGAGTAGAGCAAAGCTGCCAAGCAAATGAGGGAACTAAGACCAATCTCTCCCATCTAGCGATGAGGAAGAGGTGTTGCCCCACCTTGCTCCAGCAGGAAGAACCTGCATTTTACCTGGAAGCTGATGAAGCAGGTGTCTCCAGGCACACATGAGAAACACTCCTTATAAAGGTGGGGTGAGGAAACAGCAGGTTTGTGAATCCTTTAGGCTTGATGTACAAGCTGATCCATGCAGCAGCAGGAGGTGAGTGCTTCTGGACATGCCTGGGGAGAAGTCCATCAGGAATCAGAGCAATTTAAATTTCAAAGTCTCAGGTGCTGGCAGGCTTAGACAGCAGACAAGGGTGCAGCTAGATTTTGGATGTCACTACCTAAGCCTTGTGATCTCTCTAAGACTTGCTTTTCCAGCTGTAGAAAAAAAAAAAAAAAAAAAAAAAAAAAAAATTCTGGGGGGAAGCAGAGCCTCACAGCTTTCTTTTCCCAGCAGCATTCAGGCTCTGAAGGAAGGACTGTATGTTGTTTTACCTTTGCAAAGGCTTTGCAAAACACACCTGTAGTTCACAGATGTTTAGTGTCCCCTGACTGAGCATTTTTGGATGAGTTAAACAAACAGATGGTCTGTTGTTCTCATGGTCACTTCTGTATTATATGCACTATTTTTTTCTGCTGTTTGTTTTGTGTGTACAGTAGACATTCTTGGCCTCTGTTCTCATAATTAATTTAGATGCTTCATTGTCCCTTTGCTAACTTGTTGGAAAGATTATTACCAGGGACTTGGCCCACATTTGACTTGGGACACTCAGGAAAGCTCAATGGCTGTAAAACTACAGCCATTTTACTTCTGAAAGTTTTCACTGAATAGTTAAACATGATTGAATTCGGGTGCATTGGAGTTTGTCTCTTTCAGTTTCAAAGTAGACAAGCCCCTCTCAGCTTTCTTTGGTGCTCATTTGGAAATGCCTCTTTGTTCTGTAAGAATATTTAAGTATATGCTTAATTTTAAAACGTGCTTGAAGCTCGTTGCAGTTGTAGTTAAACACTTCTGTGATTATTTCAGCTAAAGATTTGGGGTCTTTAGCTGGTTTATATTTTACTTACCAAGAAATGTCTTGTCTGAAAGAAACTCCCTTGTCTGCAACTAGAAGCTATAAACAGTGAATTAGTGAATCAATGTGATTTTAGACCAGGAAGCTGCTCTGAATTACATTTTTCAGCTTTTGGAAAATTGCATTAAGCTCTGCAAATGAGCCACTGGGGATACAAGAGTGGATCGTAAAAATCCATTATGAATATATTAGTTGCACTAGGTTTTAGTGCTGTAAAAATAGTTTCACTGCTTGGTTGAAGACTTACTGAAAAAAAAAAAAAAAGAAAAAAAAAAGAATACAGAAGCATCTGTTATTCTGTTGTATTGCTCCTTACACCATGTGCAAATGTACAAACAAAATAAGAGATTGTTTTGTGTGATTTGTTCAATATGCTCAAATGCATCCACGCAATAGCTCCATTGACTTAAAACTAAGGTCTGCATTTGGCTCTGTATCAACAACAGAGCAGTGGATAAATGAGCAAAGCTTTTTTTTTTTTTTTTCTTTTTTTTTTTTTTTTTTCCCTGTGCTGTTGTAGGAAAATTAAAGCACAAATGAGTTTGTCGTTTATTATTGATGTGGCTAGCAGATGGAAAATTTTATAGCCAGCTTGCACAAAGTTCAGTTTTGGTGCTAAGAAATAACAGCAACAACAAAAAAAAATTAACTAGAGTCTGTAACAAAGAACCAACTACAAAAATGGGAATTGTATGAAAAAAGCATTCACAGCAGACATCTGTTAAATATTATATGTATCACATTCGTATGCAAGCTCCAGTATTGCAACGCACAGCACTAACGAGAACAACTGCACCTGCACAGACTTGTCAGGGCCCTTTGCACTGAGCAATGTGGAGGTACAGGGAAGACATGGGGCCTCCCAGCCCAAATTATGGCCCCCACCACTCCCCTCCTGACTGGGCACTTTATACCAATTTACATCAATATGCATATTGGTTTAATAATTACATAGGACTTTCATTAAAATAAACAGGACTTACATTGGTGTGGGAAGCCTAGAGTTAACTCCCTCTTGCGCCAGTACTATCATTTAAACTAGAACCTCTTTGCAAAACTAGCCCTGCTTTCAGGGAAGCTTCACAGAGATTCATGTACAGCTTGAATAAAGTTTAAGTTCCTTTGAAAGTTTCAGCAAAGATTTTCCACTAATAATGTATTGTTCATATGAAAATCTGAAAATTTCCATATGAGAAAATATAACGTATATGACACACCTGTTTGCAAGGCTCCAGGGGTGGTGACTCTAAACCGTCTGTTGATAGTCTGTTCCAGTGCTTGACCACCTTTGTGGTGGAATTCTTTTCATTATAACTAATCAGAATTTCCTATACTCTACAGAGTCTTGTAGGATTTCTTCATTCTACATAAGCATTTTGAAATGAGTTTCTATGCATGAACTACATTTCCATATTGCATGCAAGCCAATGTTGGCACCTGACCCCTCAAAGCACTGTTTGGTGTATTTCGCTGTAGCAGCAGGTTGGGTAAATTGAGCATACTGTCAAAACATCACTAACTGCCTCAATAAAATCACGTTTGACAATTTCTGTCTTTCACCTGAAACTTTTGTTTGTTTGTTTGTTTGTTCGTTTTGTTTTGTTTTGTTTTGTTTTGTTTTTGTTTCCAGTCTCTGGCTGAAGTTTTGTTTCAGTGCTCCTGACTAGTTAAAGCTGTGCAGATGCAATAGGTGATTATTTCTTGAGGCTTTTATCAGGTGGCCAGTTTTTATGCTGGAAAATATTTTAATGGACTCTTTAAGGTTGCATTTGGTTCATGGTGTAAATCAAACTGCAAGCCAGTTTATAAATCATGATAGGATGACAGAAATTGTAATAGACGTACAGAACTCAGAAAATGAACAAGCCACTAGGGGACAGCAAGAATCCTACCATTATGGCCCATAATAAATAATATTCAGCTATAATGCCACTAATAGATGTCAAGACCAAATGCGCTGTGATATCTGCCTGAACTGAAATGTGTCCCAGCTTTCACTGGGGAGCAGCATACCAAATTTAGTTAGCCGGGTGGTATAACCAGGAATTGTTTAAGATATTGCAATAAAAATGCAATAAGGAATGTTAAGAATCTTAATAAATAAATAAATAAATAAAAATGTTCAGTCCTGTGCTTAATACTATTAGACACAAAATGCTTCCTTCCATGCCACATCAACAAATGGGTCTGGTGGTGTAAGTTCCCGGACTTGGGAACTAGGTTCAGATTTCTAAAAATAAATTAAAAGCAGTAAGAGAGACTGAAAAATTTGAATAGCTCTAAAAAGAGTAGTCAGAAAATGTCTGTGCATTAGATGGGTTTTTAGAAAAATGTTTTCCAGAAAATAAATAAATAAATAAATAAATAAATTTCATGCTGTTGTTAGTGGAATACAGAAGAGATAATAATTTCCTGATAAACATTTCTGACCAGTTCAGCTTTCCTTGTTCAGAACTGGGTTGTGTTTTTCTCCAGCAGAGCAGAAAACGTGATAAGGTCATGCACGTTTATGAACACAGCTCACAGTTATGTGGCACAAGTGCTGTCGGAGGGTGGTATTACATCCCAAGCTCTCATTCTCCAGAAACCATGAGCCTGCCCATCCTTTGCTACATAGACCTCTTCCTCTGGGAGGACATCGGGCTGGGTTTGTTCAAAGCTGTTTCCAAAGACATACTTTGACCAAGGTTCACATTAATTGGTGAAATATTTCATTGGCCTTTAATGGATGTTTAAACAATGCATTCCTTGCTAATGTGTTTTGCAACTGCACACTAAGATCAATGCCAAGACACTACCACAAACGTAGTCTGAAACCATCAAACTATAAATAATCTATTGGTACTCCCGTTATCAGATATTGGCTTGCAACCTAATAGCTTTTACGGTTTCCCATTAGACTTGCTAGCCATTTATTTAGTCCCTGAGAAAGAGGTACTCTGCTAAACGACGGAGCAGGAATGGTCTGGTCTCCACAGTTTCCTGTGTATCAAGAAAACTTAACAGGTCAGTCTGACCAGGTAGTTATGAATGGTACTGTTATGGAAACCCACCAGGCAGCATTCACATACGTCAATCAGACAGAGCGAACAAGCCCAAAGCGCTATTGCCCACCAACTGATCCAAGAGAAAAAGCCTGTCTGTGCCCTCCTACTCACAAGAAGAAATGCTTAAAAAATCGTGACATAAAACAACAACAAGGTGTATTTATGCCAGCTTCCTGGTTTGTGGGCTTTTCAAGCCCTCAGCTACAAGCAATAATGTTCCACGCAGATGGGGTTTTAAGGAAAGCACCAGATGTTAACTTTTGCTGTCAGATTAACTATAAACTAATGACACTGCAAAAATTCTTTGAAAATTATGAAGTGCCTTTCTGTGCAGAGTGCATGCAGATATGTAATCTAAATGAAATCTTAAAATTTGTATTAAATATGACTTTTCTTATATGGTTATACTTATGAGCTAACCCTTATAAGATAAATGCTAATGAGCAGGGACCCTCTGATGTAATCACCATATGACACTATGTTTTTGAGGATGTTTTTGAAGGAATTGGCAGATGCAAGAAATGATACTCAGTTATTTTCCTGGCCACCTTCTTTGCTCCAGTCTCAGCAGGTCCCCAGCAACTCGTTCTCTGTAAATCCCACACACCCATCTAAGAGTTGCTGTTTCTGAAAACTTATTATTACTTGTGATACCAGGCTTGTCTTAGTGAAATATTTGATCTTGAAAATGAAACTTAGAACCCACAGCAATTGATCATTGATGCTTTCACAGAGGCCTGAGATGATACTAAAAATAGAGACAGGGAATGTTCTAGAAATACTGAAAACACTTGGGAACACAGTCATATACCAGAAAGAGTTTGCCAGCATAGAAATACTGGTACTGTAGAAAATTTCTATGGCAGAATATGAAAGATTGCCAGTGTCCATTTTGTTTCTACCCATCCTGAATGAAAGAAATTATATCTGCCAGACCTTTATTGCTCCAACAGTATCCACAGAACTCTTACTGGAGTAAAAGTGTCTAAAAATAAACTAACTACCTAGTCAACATTTCATTCTGGCAAATGTCTGGGCTTTTTATGTATAGTTCGCCACAAGCAGACAGCGTTTCTAAATTGCCTTGTGCTTTTGAAAACCTCCACTTCACATAGTCTGTTTGGCCCCTTATGTCCTCTTCTAACTCTTTTTCAATTCCATATATCAAGTTCACCCAAGGTTTAAAAAGGTGCATAGGTCCATGAGGTTCTTACACATTCTCCCCAAATGACCAGAATTTAAAAACAATACCAACCACTGACTAATCATTCATGTACATAAGTACTGCCTATCCGTGCAGTGGTTTGCAAACCAGCATTAGGCAAAGCAGTAAGGGACATGGTAAGAAAATGGAGAAGTTACAATGTGGTGCAGTGGGAGGATGTGAAGTAGCTGGGGGTGCGCTGGGAGGAAATGGAGGTGATGGGGAAGGTGAGAAGGTCTAGGAGCATGGGAAAGACTTAACACTTTCCTGGGGACTGGGTCCTGGGAACACGAGGAATACTGGAGAAGGAAAGAGACAGAAATCTGTAGGAAGTGAGTTCTCACTAATTCCACTTTTCATCCCTACAAAGACCACAGAACTTGCCATTTTTAGTGCCACAAACATGCAGACTGATGGAAATTAAAAATATTTCTTGGTTTTGTTCTTCCTGTATGTCCTCACAGTATTTCTATAAAGCTGCTGCAATGTGCAGCAATATTAGATGCCATGAGAAAACGTCTGAAATGAGCTCCCTGATTCTCCTGAAAATAAGCATGGGAAGAAGAACACCTAACTCTGAGATAAGTAGATAGATTCATTTCACTGTATTTGGAAGAGACGACGGGCATTTCCAGGTGCAGGCTACACAAACACAAACACAAGCTCTTCTCTTTTTGTTCCATGTTCTTGTTCTAATCCTGGAGACATGGGCAGCAACTGGACATCCTATATGTGGAGCAGGGGATGTAGAAATACAAGAAAGGTGCCACAGACATCTGAAGGAAGTGAGGGTACAATATATATACACAGAGGATTTGGCAGATGTGGATGTATATTGGGGAGGAGAAATGGGGTCAGTGGGACGAAAAGGGAACCAGGGGCATGAAGAGGTCTTGGATGTGCTCCTCCTACAGAGCGTGAGACCTCAGGCTGTCCTAGACTACCCTGCCAAAGTAAGAAAACAGTGACTATTTTGGATGGTGTCAGCATTCTTTGTGTTTTTCAGATATCTTCACTCAGTGCTTTTACTGTAATGGAAGAAGAAAATGCCTAGAAGACAGAACCCAGAGGAAATCTCTAATGGCTGACAATAATTTGACATCTGAACACTAGTGAATTTTGAACTGCTCAGAATTAGTTTACCTTCAGACACAATCATGATCTCTATTTAAGATGCTCTTAAAAGTTCCTAGCAACCAGTCTCATTTAAGCATTGAAGCATCATTCTTTTGTTACAGTATTTAAGGCATTACTATACATGCTGTGAGTCAACCACCAGGCTTTGGTCTTAACGAAGGACCTTTATTGCAGTAAAAGCCCAGACCCTAAATATAATGTTTGTACAGATAAAATTCATCATAGTTCGCAGCTAATGGGAAATTTCAACTTTCTTTCAAGTTAACATTGGGGCTACCTATTTCCCTTACCACCTGTTTCTTTAAAGGAAATATAATATGAATGATAATAGAGAAGTACTTCAAATATTAAGTGGTATATCTCAAGAAATTTTAGCATTAAAGAAAGTGTAAAGCCCAGGTATGCTTTCCTTCTGGTTTTGATTTGATTTACAGAAATAGAAATAAAGAGACAGAAAATCTTTCCCATGCACTGTGGCAGAACCTACATAATATGGTCAGCCTTATCACTGTGGTTTATTCATTCCTAATTCCTCCTGTATTTTCTTTTGCATTTGCCTCTAAAACCTAATTCCAATTTGCCTGTCTTCTCTTCTAATGTCTGTAAGTCATCTGAACTCCCAAAAGATCAATTCTTTAAACAAATTCATCTTTTACCCTCATCACAAAACTTCTGTCAGCAGACCATACCAGAGGGAATTTTCTTCAAGATCCAAGATAAAGGAGACTGAATTTAGTCTCTCATTTTATAAACTCTTGTTAGAAACTTTGAGCAAATTCATAGATTCAAAAATTACTGTGATAAGATTTCTTGTACAATATAAAATAGATGAGTCCACAAGTAGTTAGAAAAACAAAAAATCCTCATTCATTTATATCATATTTTCTCAAAACATTTTCCATCTCAGTGTGAAGCCCATAGATGTGGAGAAAAATCCTCAGGGAGAGAAAAAGATTTCATAAAGTTGATCAATAGTTAATTGTTCTGAGTGTTAAGAGCAATTCTTCTCTCTTCTTCCATCACACTTAGAATTTCCTTGACCCCCACTTTTCAGCCCTTGGTATGAGTTACCTGTAAAAGCCCTACCCTGATCTAGCAGTCTAAGACAAATATGATTATTCCAACACATTTTCTACCGCATGATTTGTATGACAGGACTGTACTGCAGTTTTTTTATAACAAAACAGACATACTTATCCTGATGTGAAGTTCACTTACCTAGAAACGTGTTGTGGGAACTTTAAATACTTGTAACTCATCTTCTGCCTTTTTACAGTTTCAAAATTATTTTTCATGTCCTCGAAACATGAATCATTGCTCAATAAAGGTCAGCCTGTCCCAATGTGTAAATAACAGTTCTTGTGAAATGGAGAAAATAGCTCATTTCTAAGAATTAAAAATAAAGGACTGTTAAATAGTTTTTCTCTATTTCAAGTGGACCTGAAGTCTTCTTGTGGCTTATTTCATTATAAAGCTTGTTCTTATTCAATTGAACTACACAGGTCATCGTGATCACAACGGGTTTATCCAGGCTCATGGAGCACAGCTAGTTACTGCCCGTGCTCAGGAACCACTTCTGAACATACTTTTGATGAAGAGAAATTGAATTAATAAAAATTATTTGAAAAACAAACAGAGAAGAAAATGTAGCTCCAAATTAAATGAAAGCTATGTGCAGCTTTAAACTCACACAATAATTTGGTTCAGGAAATTTTTGTCTTTACTATGCCAGACAGTAATATTGCACTGGCTGTTCTGACACAAGTTATCCCACAGTTGTGTGTGATTGTCTCACCTGCAATCAGTCAGTCATCTGAGATTGCCAGGAGCTGTGTCGCAGATGAATTTTAAGCCCAGAAATTGTTTTTTCTCCATGAAACAGTATATACAATAGACATTCAGGGTCCTACTTACAATGAGCATACACATGACCACAGCACAGGTGCTCACAGAGAAGAGACAGGTAACTTATGTCCCAAGAGAGGCTGACTTTGGGGAATTCACAAGTAACAGCAATCAAAGAAATACAGTCCTTGTCAGTCATGTAACTTCTTGAATAATTAATGGGGTCAGTGGGTCACCACTGAAAGAATTCCTGAGATACAATCTGCAATAAAACAGTTGCAAAATATGCAGAGGTTTCTGTGCGCAGAAGATCAATGCAGCCTCTCCCACTCAGTGGCATAGTTGTTGACTTCCTAACACACCTGCCAAGAAGCTCCTTCCTTCCATCCTGGCCATTTACAGTTTGCAGGAGTGAGTTTAAAAGCTAGCTGAAAGATTTAGGGGCAGAAGCCCTATTGACTTCCAGAAGATCTTATGTTCTGATCGTAAATCCTCTAGATGCTTCTGAGAGTCTCCCAACACACATTTTCTCCATGTCTGAAATATTGAACCAATGCACTTAGTCCAGAATAGTCTTAAAATCAGGAAAAAAAAATAAAAAATAAAAAAATAAAAAAAGTAAAAAAATCAGATCAACACTAAGGCCCCAAACAGATTTAGTTACGTAGTTCCTGATACTCAGCTGCTTGTCTTTTGCTTGTCATTGAATGCTGGCTGTCAGAATTCACAGAATCAGGGAACCACAGTTGAGATTGGCAGGGATCTCTGGAGGTCATCTGGTCCAACCCTCCTGCTCAAGCAGGGATATCAAGAGTCAGGTCACCTAGGTGACCATTTTCAGATGTCCTTTGAGTGTCTCCAGGAAGGGAGACTGCACAACCTCTCTGGGCAGCCTGTGCCAGTGGTTGGTCACACCCTCACAGTAAATCAGTGTTTCCTTCTGTACAGATAAAACCTCCTGTTTTGCAGCTTGTGAATCCTCTCTTGCTGAATCCATACTGATGATTCCCAGTGATTTTTGTGTCCTTCATGTGCATGGAAATCTTTGCCAAGATTAGTTATTCCATACTAATAACTAATAATGTATGTTATTAGTTATTCCATAACCAGGGATTGCAGACTCCAGGGATCAAAGTGATGAATAGGAATGACCAGCCTGTCATTCCTATTTCTAATGAGGTCAGAAGCCCGCAGTGACTTCGATGGGCTTCAGCTCAATTCATAAAGTCAGAAATTGACTCAGGAACCTTGCCTTTCAGTGTTTGCCACCAAGTACAGTTCTTAACATTACTGTGATGGTCCACTCCTAGCCAGTAGTTGCCTTCCTTACAAGTACAGGTAAAGTTCAAAACAGCCAGAGTAGTGAAGTACCTTCCAGTATCACTTTTGAGGAAATGAGCAATTAAGAAGGATGTACAAAAATAGACTTACTATGAAAAGGCACAGGACTGCAAGCCTTCCACAGTGCATGGTTCAAGGGGATTTCTGTAACTCTCTGGCTAGCACTGAAACTGAGAAGTTTCTCCCCAAAGCACAAAAACATCCTTTCTGCAGCTGGCTGCTTTCTGTTTTTTTGTCTGATTACATATTATCTCTCACTTGCATTCTGTTCTCCTTTTTCATAACCCTGCCGTGAACAGGCACGTTCTTCCTTTCATATCCCTTTTCCAGGCCTTCTGGTATTCAGCCTCTTCTATTAAAATCTCATCTAGATTCATTATTTTTTAAATATAAGAGGGAAAATCTATTCCCTCTCCAATGTACTAATTTATTTATTGACTACATGCATCATCCAAAGATGTAGTCCAATTGTATGAGAGCAAGATGGAAATTCAACTTGCACATCACATCTACAAGCCCTTCTGGGTTATGTGGCTTGCAAGAGATACTAAATATAGAAATTAAATAGCTTCCATAGTTAATCTAGATTAAATTAAAATTTTAATATTGAAATTAAATACCTAATGTGGCATTCAATCAGTAAACTAATGGGATCATATTTCAAAATATAAAACAGAAAATAGAATGTTCAATATTTTCCACCCTGGAGTCTGACTCTTAGTACTTGTATCAATTTTTTGCTAGGTGCCTGTAATTCCCTTCATAAACCTTATCAGACAAAGCAGTTTTAAATCATGGGAAGGTTTGGCTACAGCCCAGTTGAAGATCTACTGCCATGTCTCTTTTGGCATTTACAACAGCTGGCACAGGACCCCACTGGCTGAAAATCAGCTAGGGAGACACTAACAGCAGCAGGTTCCTGCCTGCCCTGGGCTGCTCCACACCAATTTAAATCCAGATCTGTCCCAGAATATCTGAGTTCTGCTGTGAAGACTTGCTCTTTGCTTAGATGCTAGAGAGGACTTGCTCTTCCACAAACATCTGCTGCAAACGGTGGATCAAATAACAGAAGATACTATATCACTCCACGAAGAACTAGACTCACTAATGGTTGCCTGTTGTGACCCCTTCCCTGGGTGCTCCTGTGTCTTCTTCCTTGCCTTGAACATCTCAGTGCTTTGGGAGCACCCCTTCACCTCATCAAATCCTGGGGATCTTAGATCCCCTTATCCCTGCCTGCCCTACAGGTGGTGACCAGCACACTGTATGCAGCCCCGAGGTGGCTAAGCAGTGCAGCAGGCTCTGGTGACCCCGTCAACACTGGGGCTAAGGGGCTGGATGTAGTGACACTCAGCAGTGGAGACACACACAGCAGCTCTCACTCCTGAAGATTTCATGGACTCCTCTACTTGCTCTGCAAGTATGGGTACATGAATTTGGAAAACCCATGTTGTTTCCATACCTCATTCCCGTATGTTCTTCTGGGCTTTTGCTCACTGCAGTTCAGGCAATGCACAAGTCTGGGTTCTGCAAGTAAATTGCATTCCTTAAGGTACCCAAAACCTCCCTGATTATCTTGTCATAGTATTACTAATGCCAGAGGCCCACAAAGCATTCTCTGAAGTATATTCCTGCACCCAGATGCTTAAATAATTTATATAGTCAGCAAATCACTATGTTGGTACAGAGATGCTTTAATATTAAACTGCTGTAAATCTGCAATGGATACATTCTGCTGAGCCCAATGAAAGGCAAACAGCAATAACATGACAAGGTAGCTGAAATATTCAGTACATTCAGAAAGATGCTTGGAAACCAAAATAGCTCACAATTTGTTCATCTCTTCTGCAGACGTTTAGGGAGGATTTGATTTGGCTGAACACAACAGTAAGTTAATAAGGTCAGAAGTATCTATATACTCACAGTATATAATACAGCCTTATATAAGAGAGCAAATGCCTCAAGAGGACCACATGCATTTCTTTCACAACATGCTATATAATTGCAAAGTAATTCAATCTTGTCTACTTCCAGTCAAGCCAAATACATGACATGAGACAGAAAGTGAGAGAAAAAAATCCATGTGAATAAGCTCACAAAATCTTCTGTGTAGAGTGGAAATGAAGGAACCTCATATGACTAAAGCCAATCATATTGTGCCACAAAACTAAAGTGCCAAACACTACAAAAAGGAAGGAAAGGTAAAATCTTTCACAGACTATGTGAGAGTTCCCCAGGTACATAGAGAACAGCACAAAATCAATTCACACATTGGTTTCCACAGGCAGGCACCTCTAGGGTAGAATACAGCAGGATTTAATAGCACAGAGAAACATTTCATGCTTGCTTTTGGACAGAAAGTAGAAATGTATAATGTAAGAGAAACAGAGCAGAAAACAGTGCCACAATGGTATGCTTCATCCATGTAGACATGCTTCATTACCAACAACACGAGTGGTTTTCAAGCTGTGAAGTTTTTCCTCATTCATTGGAACACAGAACATGGGAGTGAAGAAAATGTAGGGCTTGTTTGTAAAGAAAATTAGCATTCCAACAAATGGAAAAATGGTGGGTCTCAGGCCAAAAAAACATACTTAAAATGGTTTAAAAAAAGGCCAGTAATGTGAAGCACACTGTGCTCCAGAGTTATTTAAAAATACAAGAGACTAAAAAGTGAGGCAATTACAGCTCAAGAATTACAACCAGTGTCTTTGTTAGCTTTGATTTAAACCAAAAGCAGACATGCTGATATCTCCCATCCATACTTCTAAGAGCAAAAGATATTGTATTTAGACCATAAAGCTATCTCTGCTCTACCTATTTCTCCCATTATGACCTTGTTCTAGCCTTTTGCTAGCCCCTTCCTAAAAGTGATACTGCCTTCCAGGCAGTGACTTCACCTTTCTCTGTACCCAGTCTTTCCCAATGGATCATCCAGTCACTAGTGTTCCACTGACAAATCTAAATGGTAACTTAATTCCTTCTTGTTTCAGTCAAATTTGACCTCCTAAAATGAGCATTTGAGGTTTCATATTTGGAAAGTGAAATTAAAAATTCCCAGCCTGGAGCTCTGAGAAGTGCCAGGTGAATATCAGATGAACTGAAAAAGTAGAAATTTATTTAATCTACACTAGAGGGGATCTTCCAACCAATTACAACAAGCTGCAGCACCTAAATATAAACACAAGTTTAAGAGAGAAGTGTATTTAAGCCGTAATACTAAAATTACTTCTGCATATTGATGGCAAGTTAGCAAGCAGAAGTTTCCACTGGAGCATACAGCATGCTTTGAATAAGTCCCGGCGCAACACAAGTAATGTTTTTACATGTAAAGGCAACCTTGATAAAACATTATTGAAAGTAAAAGATTGTTTTCTTCCTAGGGCTCAGAGGTGACTCCTGATAACAAAACCAATAAATATCGATGGCTTTGTCCACCTGTGCTCTGCACTGCACTCTACAAGAAAAACAGCCTTAGCCTATCTTTTTCTGCCTTAAGCTTGGGCATGTCTGACACCAGCAACGTCAGTCAGAACAACTCCTGGGCTGAGCTGTATTGAGCTCTGCATTACAGACTATCTCTCTGCCTACAGAACCTATGGAAGTGGCCTGGGAGACTTGAAACTCTCCTTGTGGAAGTAGCAATAACCCTGGAATAAGCAGGAGGATGGAGGACCTTTGCCACTGGGTATCAGAAGTGCCTTGCAAGTTTTGGCCGCAATGCCTGTGCCCAGGCTGGCTACAGGACAGGGCATCAGTGCACACCAGCCCCACAGCACACACAGCTGATCTGCTGAGCCTTGGTGGGGTCCAAAAATCTCAAAGTCCCACCAGAGAGAATGAAGGAGTAACTATTTCAAAGGAAAGTAAACATTTCATAATTGATTTTTATCAGTTTTAAATTTAAAAACTGATTTTAACCATTCTTGGACTCTTGCTTACTTCTTGCCTTGTTGCATCGTGCTTATGTGACAAGGTTTTGGTAGTGAGAGGCTGCAGGGTGGCCTCTGTGAGCAGAGCCCAGCAGCTGCCCCCATGCCAGATCAGAGCAAGCTCCAGACAGCTCCAAAAGGGACCCACTGCTGGACAGAGCTGAGCCAGGGTGCAATGCTGGTTGGGCATCTGGGAGAGCAGATTGGAGAAAAGGGGAAAAAACTGTTGTGCAGCAGCTGGGTGAGGGGAGCAAGAAGCAGCCCTGCAGCCCCCAGGTGGGTGCAGCAGGAGGGCAGGAGGTGCTGCAGGCAGGCAGCAGCAGTTCCCCTGCAGCCTGTGCAGGGAGAGGCCCCTGGTGGAGCAGGCTGTCCCCCTGCAGCCCATGGGTCCCACATGGAGCAGATCTTCACGCTGCAGCCCCCCCATGGGTGGAGGAGCCCCCGGTGGAGCAGGTGGATGTGGCCTGGAGGAGGCTGCAGCCCATGGAGAGCCCCCGCAGGAGCAGGCCCCGGGCCGGAGCTGCAGCCCGTGGAGAGGAGCCCACGCAGGAGCAGGGGGTCTGGGGGGAGCTGCCGCCCACCCGTGGGGGACCCGTGCTGGAGCAGTTTGCTCCTGGGGGATGGATGGACCCCGTGGTATGGAGCCGTGTGGCAGCAGTGCTTGAAGAGCTGCTGCCTGTGGGCAACCCATGTGAGATCAGCTGGGGAAGGACGGCATCCCATGGGAGGGACCCCACGGGGAGCAGGGGCAGGGAGTGATGGAGAAGGATCAGTGGAGACGAAGCATCAGGGACTGAGCACAGCCCCCATTCCCTGTTCCACTTGGGGGGGAAGGTAGAAGAGGGTGGATGTGGGGGAAGGTGTTTGTAGTTCGCTTTGAGTTTCTCACTTTTCTAGTCTGATAGTGATAGGGAATACATTACATTAATGTTTGTTTTGGTCATGTCAAAGAGTAAAGTCTGTTTTGCTCATGATGGTAATTTGAGAATGATCTCCTTGGCCTTAACTCACAAGTGTTTTTATCATATTTTATTCTCCATCTTGCTGAAGAGGGGGAGTGAGAGAGTGAGATGGTGGTACTTGGCTACCTACCAGTGTTGAACCATGACAGTTGTACAGAACTCTCTTCCATCAAGTTCAATGAAATCACTAAATTCAACAGGTCCATTTTGCAACACTCACAACCACATTTTCTCATTGGAAAGTGATGTATCCTGACTGTGTATTTGATCTTGTGTCTTGCCTGATCCTAGCGGCTGTAGCACTCTGCTACTCACAGTTAATGGCTCCCCTCTTTATAGCAAGTGATAAATGTTGGCCTTTTCAAGCTGATCTCCTCCCACAGCTGATGTGCTTTTCTGTAGGCAGGAAGTTAGAAAAGCAGGTAGGGAGCTGTACTTTATGAAAACTGTATTTTTTTTTTTTTCATTTAGCCATGGAGATAGTTAGAGTAGAGGCATACAGAGATCAAGTAACACGCATAGAGTAAAAATAATCAAAGTTCAAGATCTGGTCCCCAGCTCCCTACCCAGAGATATGAGATGAAAAACAGAATTTGCAGAGATATTCAGCACTGGTAAAATACTGTACCCATCTCCTGGTGATGAGGGACACAGACAGCACACAGAAAAAGAAGAGAGCTGATAAAGCACAGTCCTGTTGTTTTTTTAGAACTGAAGATCAATTAAGTGTGCACATCTTTGAGTATTTTTCCCCTTAGGAAAAAAAAATATACTGCTGGAAAAGATTTCACGTACCAAACAAGCTTCTTAAACTCCAGTGGCTACTCACCATGTTAAGCTTAACTCCTGTTTATTCTTTTAGCACAAGTAAATGAAAATGATTGTCTGATCAGATTGCTAGACCCAGTAGACCAAGATAATATGAGACAAAAATGCCAAGCAGAATTGAAGGCAGCTGCCCCATTTGTCTGCTGTCACCCTGAGCAACTTCAGAGTTGTGTATAAGACACATCAGGCACATAGGGATGCAAGATGCGCTGTCCCAGCACCAAGAGAACTGGCCATGGGGAGCCCTTCCAGCACCCCTGCAGTCCCAAGATGTACGCTGGCATGCAAAGGGGTCACTGAGGAGACTCCAGGGCAGATTTTCCCTTCCAGCAAGACCTGCTGTCACATTTCAGCCGGTTCAGCTTCAGAGTGTAGCTGAAGGAAGCTGAACAAATGGAGGAGGACACCAACTGGGACTCAGGTACTTCCTTTGACTTCAGAAGCACGGAGACCCTGCAGAGCCAGATGACCATCCAGGAGAGTCCCAAGCTTTGTTCTGTTCTACCAAGCTGTGTGGGTTTTGTAGATTACAGCAGGGTTAATAACCTTTGTTAATCAATCCCAAAACACACAGCATAAAACCCATAAGCTTATAGGGTAACGTTCCTTCCAGGGCTAAGAAAGACCCAGAGGAAGAAAAAAAAAACTGAGCAACCATGTTCTGTGGAGAGGAAACCTGACGAATGATGAAAATTCCTTCCTTTTTACATTGCTACCCTCAGGGAGAGATGAACACCTGGTTTTCTTCAGAAGGGAAAAACAGAGGGTGAACGTGGCAGGTAGCATGCTTTGGTTTGGATTTGTCTGCGTTGCTGCAGAAACATGAAACTTGCTTGGTGAATCATATTCCCTAATCAAGTTACTTGCTGTCTAAAGCTCATATTTACCCACAGCCTCAGCAATGAGGTAAGAAATCTGAAGGGCCTTTTTATAAACTTCTTTTGCAGCACGATCATAGAAAGGATGGCAACAAACACTGCTACCTAAGTAAAGAACAGTAGGCTCTCCAGCCCGTCAAAAGATGTGCCTTCTAAAGTTATTCAGTGTTCTTTATGTTGCTAAACCTTTTAGTGTAACCTAACTTTGTGACTTCTTTAGCTAGAGTCACAGAAATCTGCCTTTCTACTTATTAGGAAAAAAAAAAAAAAGGCACAAAAGCCTGAAAGTTATGCCCTGCACATGTTTCAGTTTCCTTCTGTCCCCACCTCTTCTGAACAAATTTGCCCATACCATAGTTACAAGACATGTTACCACTTCAATCATCCATGAACATGAAAAAAGAAGAAAGAAGAAGAAGAAGAAGAAGAAGAAGAAGAAGAAGAAGAAGAAGAAGAAGAAGAAGAAGAAGAAGAAGAAAAGAAGAAGAAGGAATTAACAACAACAGAAAACAGCTATGAAATACCACCCTAGCATACTTCTCACCAGAACCTCTGATAAGTCATAGCGGATGTTGCTCTGCTCACTCAAGAAACAGGTCATACATCAGACCACAATGTGATGTTATCAGTGAAGAGCTCTTGAGACTTACTGGGTATAACAGGTAGACATAACTAAACTGGTGCATAATCTGATGAGACAGGATCACAGGTTTTTGTATTTAGATCACAAAGCAAGTTATGATGGTATCAGTCACAGTGTGTTGAAGAGCTTACAATTTTCACCTAAGGGTGGGTAAAATAAGATGGCTTATAAATGATTTGAGGAGGAATCTAATTAGCATGAAGGACATTTCTGTTGATAAAATTGAATGCCTATGTTCCAGACTGCTGCCTCTCATCAGACCCTTTTGTTCGTGGTTGTTAACAAGTACCATCTTCTCTGCAATGACTTTGTATAGAAGCTCTATCAGACAGTTTGGATCCCAAGCTACGCTTTAGTCTGCTTGACTGACACCCTTAAGTTATATCAAAATTCTAGGTCTGTAAGAAAGACATCATCCTAAAGTGAACACATAAATTCCCTATAGAAAGGGCAACAAAATACATGGGAAGACTCTTCTCCCTAGGACTAACCATCTACACAGGGCCCAGTAATGCCACATTTTTTCACTTGGCCAGAGAGTCAAACAGGTCCGGGTTTATAGGCTGGGTTTTATTTGTGGGTAGTGATAGAACAGTGCAACACTGCATTGTCCTCGAACTGATTGCCCTGTTTTGCACCGCAGTGTAATGCTGGGTGTCTCTAAACAGCTCAGAACCAAACATAGCCTCATTTTCGTGGATGCAGTGATCTTTCTGGCTACAGAATTTCTTTGTGCCTACTATGCTAAGTTAGGTAGGGTTGGATTGCCAAAGGCATTGCCCAGTGCCTTGAACACTTCAGTAATACAGATTATTCTTAATAATCTGGATTCAGCTTTCCTGACTAACCCAGTATCTGATGAACTGTGAAGACTTTTCTGCATGCCTTCGCTGACCAGATGACACAGATAAGATGCTTCTCTTCGTGTGCAGAAGAGTCTGAAAAATACTCTATTTCCTGTCCGAGCACAACAGATCTACACTTCATTTTTTTTTTTTCACCTTCAAGGCCACAAACTTGCCCATGCCCAGATAAACCAGCACTGCAGATATTTGCTGTAGAACCACATCGAGTCTTGCCTAGCCATGTGAGAAATAAGGGCCAGAGCTAGACCAAGGTCATGTTGCTGCTCACCCAGGAAGGGAAAAAGTAATGGAAAAGTAACTGTGGAGCATTAATTTTGCTGTTCCTTTGCTATCAGCTGTGGGAGAGTTTGGAAAAACAAGTGCTGCCACTTAGGAGAGCAAGCTCTGAATACCTCAAAACACTTTCTTGGTAGAAGTAGCACCACCAGCCCAGCATTTCAACTACCTGGCATAGGCAAAAACAAATCCATGCCATTTTGCTGCCCTAGGCCATTTCTTTCTTTGACTTGACTACAGCTAGCCCTGTTTTCCCATATACCCAGGTCAGCAGTGTTGTTACAAAATATGAGATTCCAGTGTTGCAGAATTTCTTCATCTGACTAATTTTGTCATTGTCATTGCGTGTGCCCTGTGCCCCAAGCTGAAGGGTGGAAAATCTTCTCTCACCTTTCTGTCCAATTTATGCTTGCCTTGTGCCTTGCACAAAACCAAGATGCACAAAGATCAGGATGGTACTACACAGAGGCCTGCCAGCAAAGGGTGAAATCCAGCAGATTCAGTCTGCTCGCTTTTATGGCCCCCCACCCAATACAGCTGCTGAATGAGGAGGATTTTGTTGTACATGTTCCTTTGACTGATTGTCTGTATGACAGATTTCAGCAGAAGTCAGACAGGACCTCTGGGAGGCAGCTAAATGCAGAACTCCTCTGAGCATGAAGCTCAGTGCCGTAACAAAAACTGCCCTCAATAAAAAGCTCAGCATATTCAAGCATTGTAAGTAATTAGTATTTTCCCCACTGAAAATTGTCTGAGACTGAGTATGATAATGAACTTTGTTCCTAATGAAGAATCAAAATGTATTTCAGAAGTTTATGACTATGCAGTTAGACAGATAGATATGCAAACTCTGGAGGCTGAAAATTTCTATATCTTAATTTTCTATTTCCATGGCCAGTTCCAGCACTCTCTTGGGTCTTCCAAATAGCCACCATAATCCATAACGTTTAACAATGCACCAGGACTTGGGTTCTGATCCCTTGACATTGGTGGTGATTCTTTTTTATAGAGGTCCAGAAGGACTTTGGAAAAACATTGTTTCCTATGCAGCATTCAGACAAGTCTCTAAAACATTTCTCTAGAAAACAATTTGCCTTACTGACAGCTGATTGATTGCAAACTGTAGTTACATCTCCATGGACTGCTCACATTCATACACAGGCTTAAGTTTCGTGTTCTGCAAATGAGCAGCTTAGGCTTTTAGTAGGACACAGGCTAGAAGTGCCTCAGTGATAACCCAATCTATTGTTTTTTCCCTCTTACATTTTCTCATATATAATACCATTATAATCAGATTATTCCTTCTTGTTTCTACTTAGTTATTAATATTTCTGCTATCCATACATATACTTTGAACAACAAGAACAAAAAAACTCTTAGAAGCACTGAAAAGAATGTCTTGTGAATTTTCACCCTCTGGTACCCATAAGGTGATGATGAATTTACCAAGGTATTTTGTAGATATTTATGCATATGGTATTTATCAATGAGCTTACAATCAAACAGCTGCATTTTGTGCTCCTCAATCTTCTGAATGATCTTTCTCCATAGAATTAACTTCTTTTAGTCTAAAAACAAGGTGGATCCACTAGAGTAAAAAGAGCTACTGTAGATTTCTTTGATGTAAAATGCAACCTGAATCACCAATTTCTCTCCAGCTAATTCACAAGTAAAGCCAGCTCATGTCCGTAAGACCCACAACACTGTAAATTAAACTACTGTTCAATGAGTGGCAATAACCAATGCTGTGGCAGGAAAGCATATGCTAGGGCAAGAGGATATAGTCAGCAACAAGAGCTTATAGATATGCCAGGCAATGACAACCTTTTAAGTTTCTGGGAGATTTATTTTTATTGCCTTAGGAGATGGTTAGGACCTCATGGAAGAAATGTTCTATGAAGGAGGTTGCTGCTATCTGGGACACAGCAAAAGCAGATGTGAGGAAAGAAGGGAAACAAATAGGTGAGTCTTTTTGACAGACTAGAGAAGGGCAACAGGGACACGGGGATTATGGGTATGGGTTGTGTAGGGCCAGCAAAAGCACAGAGGAGTGGAGTCTGAATGCTGAAAATTCACAACCTCTGTTCTTCTCTTTTCAACACATATTTTAAAAATTGCCATTGAAAACCCTAGTAAGTAGCAAAGGGAGATCCCAAAGATCAAATCTAGGCAATGCCCTAGTACAGCCAGCAGGAGTAAGGGGACAGCATAAAGGATGAGTTCATTCTTATCTGAGCAAATTACCACAAAATGGTTTAGTGGCCACTCAGTGAAACAGAAGAAATCAGCCAGACAGAGTCATTAACACACTTTATACTCATGAAAACACCTACCTAAGGTTAGAGAAGAACAAGACAGGCTTAAGTAGAGTCCAAAGACAAAAATTGTACATGCTGTCTGCAGTATTTTCTTTCTGAAAGGTACAAACATAATGACCTGTGAATCAGCAAAGAAAATGTAAGACCTTGCATTTAGAATATATATATTTTATAACTGTGCTTGCAGACAGGTGTGCACTGATACATGTGCACCTACATAAATAGACACAATAATGCTACATAAATACACACATAAATGCTTACAGAGGAACACAGTACATGCTCTTTGGCATGGTGACTGACCAGAGGCAGCCTGACTAAGCTGTCCCTTCCAGTGAGCTCCTGGATGCAAAAAGTCCTGCAGCAGAAATACAAGTTGCTTTGATCCAGGGTTGGCTGGATCAGAAACCTGAAGGCCTCCTTGCAGCCTCTGACACAGAATAGTTACTCACACCCTGCCTACTGGGCACTTGGGACTTCTTGCCAAGTGCTTGAGCCTGGTAAGCCAAGAGGAATGGCAGATTCTTCTTTTGTTGTGCAGACATCTACAAGCTTATTCTCTGAAAGAGTTTAATTTTTTTTCCCAAAAACTGCTGAAGCTCCTTTCCTAGCAGGCTTCCTCAGAGACTATCTCATTAGCACAGATTCAATTTTGTTAACCATTACAGTCAGAAAAGAGGACAAGCATCTGGTTACAGATGGCAGTCCTTGTGGTTTCCTCATGCTTTCTCCACCCAAATCATGTCAGATTGCTCCACTGTTTGAGAGTCAGCCTGCAAGATATCCCTTTGCAAGTTTCTTTTTTCTTTTTTCCTTTTTTTTTTTTTTTTTTTTTTCTTCCCCAGGATGCTGTTAATTCTAAAAAAAGCAAGTTGTTTTTGTTTTTGTTTTTCCATTTGTGGGATTTCTTTGAAGATGTACTTTTGTATTAGCTCTTCTTCCTCGGGCTGCAATGCAAACACCCATCCTTATCTCTTTCCTCAAATTTCAGCCTCTGAGTTCACCAAGCTTTGCAACGTGCAGAGCTGGCCTAGGGCAAAAGGAAGTTCAGCAAAGCAACAGGAAAGACACAGACCCCACTTCTCACTTACCAGCTCTCCAGCTCCCAGCAGCACCGGATAAGCACGAGGCAACAGCCAGCTGCAGGGAGGAGCAGGCATTCTGCCGGGGGCTGTGCCTGGGGGTCACGGAGGGGCTCCAGCAGCCTCCCCTCCTCATCCCACAGACTGTGGGTCGGCCTCTCACAGCCACCTGGCAGGACACAGCCTTCAATCCTGTGCACCCACCTGAATGTGACTTCAAAAACCATTCCTGCCTGTCAAGACAGATTCCCTTCATCATCCTTAAGTTTTCTGATCCACAGCTGAGAAGAGAGATCACTCTTGGCAACATGGTCTTAGGATTCACTGTGATTTTGCTGCTCAGCTCACAGTAAAATGAACTCACCGAGTTCAAGCCAAAGCCCCTTTGCCTCCTCTTTTCTGTTTTCCTGTTTGTGCTGCTTTCTTCAAAGAGTGCTCTTCACCCTGTAAAACACAAACAGTTTAGTCCCTTGCTTACCACTGCTAGCTGCAAATGAAAATGATGCTTGTCTGAAAGGACAAACACTTCACAACTGAAAATACAAGCCAAACATAGGAGGCTGCATCCTGCAACACTACAGATCCTGCTGAGGTACTTTCGAGCACCTTCATTGATTTTGAGAATCAAAAGCACAGCATTTGATTCTGCGAGCAATCAGTAACCCCTTAAAGGAGCAGAGTAACCTCGAGCCTCATGGGGAATATCCAGAAGTACCCCCTCCAGTCTGCAGACTTGCCTCTGTCCCCTCCAGAACAATATCACAATGGGACTTGCTTGTGGATCCATGGATGGAAACAGATGCTCCCATCGGAGAGCAGCATGCTTACCATTACTACCTGCCTTTCCTGCTGTGGCTCTTGCAGAACTTTATCTTTGCATACAACCAGGCAAAAGAGGTATAAAATGCAGCCAGAAACAAAGAAGTGCTTTGATCACTGACAAGACAGAGACAGTGAACATTTTTTCTTACAGACAACACTCTGTCCCAGACAATGGTAACATTTCTGTGAATATTAGGAAAAAAAAAAAAAAGTTTTACAGCAGGATATTCTGCTATTTATTCCATAGGATACTTTCAGCCACCCATCAGAAAGACCTCTTAGGTGACAAACCCTAAAGGTCTTTTATATATGAAGTTACCATGTAAACATTTGAGTCTCTTGATATTCCCAGGCACCATACAGAGCCTGAGCCACTTTCTCCCAGAGACAGTGGATGAGTGCCATTGAAATACAATCTTTTGTTCCACTTTCCACAAGCAAAGATGATGGTCTACAATACAACAAAGGCAACCCTTGCCAGCAATTCAGGTTTCTGGGTAGCAATAAACATGACTCATTGCTGAGGGTTGTAAGAGACAAAACCACAGGCTGCTGGGCATCAATTTATTTAAGAAAATCCAGTCTAACTCAACTGTATAGTGGAAAATTGGGCTTCCTCGATTTCTACAGATGCATCAATCATTCTCTGACATGTTCCTTATGCGCATGCAATCAAGATAGCAAGCACTGCCCTATTCTCTAGCTTTATCCTATAGCTATCCATTTCTGTCACTGGTTTTGCAATTACTTTGCTGCCTTTGACTGGCTTGCTCTTTCCCAGACCAACTCAGTCCTGAGCTTTGAATCATTGTCTTACAGCTACTGACTTGCTTGAATCTCAGTCATCTCCCAGCTATGAACCACTCCCCATATTCCCCTGTTATCCAGTTGAGCACAGCCTCATTTTCCATCATTTGCATTGCTTTTAATAGGCAAGTATTAATGTGTCATGGTTAGCTGAACTGGGCAGCACCTTCCTGGCATTTTTACTTTCACCAGAAATCACACCTCTTTTTCTGTTTGGTGAATCACACAAGTCACTTCCTGTCACTACTAGACAATCACTGGCAACAGGACAGCAGACTGTTTTTAAGAGCCATCTCCATGAAAAATATGAAGTATCATTCATCCTCAAACAGTGAATGGGTTTCTGTGTTGGAAAAGAAGAGGGGAGCTGTGGAATTCTTGTGTCATTTGGTA